>NC_092742.1:126960968-127152641 GCF_047496795.1 Chiloscyllium punctatum | reverse complement strand
GGACAGAGAGAGGGGGGACAGAGAGAGGGGGACAGAGAGAGGGCGACAGAGAGAGGGAGACAGAGTGGATGGACATATAGAGGTGGGACAGAGAGGGGGGACTGAGAAAGGAGGGCAAAAAAAGGATGACAGAGAGAGAGAGGACAGAGAGTGCAAGAGATAGAGGGGGTCAGAGAGTGGGGGAGATAGAGGGAGTCAGAGAGAGGGGGACAGAGAGGGGAGACAAAGAGAGAGGGGACAGAGAGAGGAGGGACAGAGGCAGGAGGGACATAGAAAGGGGGACAGGGAGAGGCGGACAGAGAGAGGGGGGACAGAGAGAGGGGGGTCAGAGAGAGGGGGGACAGAGAGAGGGGGACAGAGAGAGGGGGACAGAGAGAGGGCGACAGAGAGAGGGAGACAGAGTAGATGGACATATAGAGGCGGGACAGAGAGGGGGGACTGAGAGAGGAGGGCAAAGAGAGGGGGTCAGAGAGAGGGGGACAGAGGGGGGGACAGAGAGATAGGGGACAGAGAGAGGAGGGACAGAGCGAGGGGGAAGGAGAGAGAGGGGACAGACAGAGAGGTCGACAGAGAGAGGGGGACAGAGAGAGGGGGACAGAGAGAGGAGGACAGAGAGAGAGGGGACAGGGATAGGGGGACAGGGAGAGGGGGACAGAGGGGGGCAGAGAGAGAGAGGGGGTACAGAGAGAGAGGTCGACAGACAGAGGGGGAGATAGAGAGAGGGTAGAGAGAGAGGGGGGACAGAGAGAGGGGGGACAGAGAGAGGGCGACAGAGAGAGGGCGACAGAGAGAGGGAGATAGAGTGGAAGGACAGATAGAGGCGGGACTGAGAGAGGAGTGCAAAGAGAGGGGGTCAGAGACAGGGGGACAGAGAGGGGGGACACAGAGAGAGGGGACAGCGAGAGGAGTGACAGAGAGAGGAGGGACAGAGAGAGGGGACAGAGAGAGAGGGGACAGAGAGAGTGGTGGGCAGAGAGAGGAGGAATAGAGAGGAGGGACAGAGAGAGAGGGAGACCGAGAGAGAGGTGACAGAGAGTGGGGCAGATAGAAGATGGCAGAGAGAGGCGGGACAGGGAGAGGGGACAGAGAGAGGGGGACAGGGAGAGAGGCAGACAGAGAGAGAGGGGGCAGAGAGAGGTCGACAGAGAGAGGGGGACAGAGAGAGGGGGACAGAGAGAGAGGGGGAGAGAGAGGGGGGGACCGAGAGATAGGGGGACAGAGAGAGAGGTTGGCAGAGAGAGGAGGGACAGAGAGAGGGGGACCATGAGAGAGGTGACAGAGAGTGGGGTAGATAGAGGAGGGAGAGGAGCACAGAGTAAAGGGGGACAGAGAGAGGGGGGACAGATAGAGGCGGGATTGAGAGGGGGACAGAGAGAGGAGGGACAGAGAGGGGCGACAGAGAGGGTGGACTGATAGAGGCGGGACAGAGGGGGGGACAGAGAGAGGAGGGACAGAGAAGGGGGACAGAGAGAGGGCGACAGAGAGGTTGGACAGAGAGGGTGGACAGAAAGAGGCAGGACAGAGATGGGGGACAGAGTGACGAGGGCAGAGAGAGAGTGACAGAGAGAGAGGACAGAGAGTTGGGGAGATAGAGGGGTCAGAGAGAGGAGCACAGAGAGAGAGGGGACACAGAGAGGGGGACAGAGAGAGGAGGGCAGTGACAGGGAGAGAGGGCAGAGAGTGAAGGAGATAGACGGGGACAGAGAGAGGGGACAGAGAGAGTGGGGGACAGAGAGAGAGGGGGGCAGAGAGAGAGGGAGGCAGAGATAGGAGGGACGGAGAGGGGGGAGAGAGAGGGTGGAAAGAAAGAGACAGGACAGAGAGGGTTGACAGAGTGAGAGAGGGGGACAGAGAGAGGGGACATCGAGTGGGGAGATAGATGGTGTCAGAGAGAGGGGGACAGAGAGAGGGCGACAGAGAGAGGGTGACAGAGAGGGTGAACAGATAGAGGCGGGACAGAGAGGGTGGACAGATAGAGACGGGACAGAGAGGAGGGATAGAGAGAGGAGAGACAGAGAGGGGGGACAGAGAGAGGAGTGCAGAGGGAGGATGACGGAGAGAGAGGACAGAGAGTGGGGGAGATAGAGGAGGACCAAGAGGGAGGGACAGAGAGAGGGGGGGACAGAGAGAGAGGGGAGCAGAGACAGGAGGGACAGAGAGAGGAGACAGAGAGCGATGGAGAGAGAGGGCGACAGAGAGACAGGGGACGGGGGGACAGAGAGAGGGGGCTAGAGCGAGGGGGGGCATAGGGAGGGGGGACAGAGAGACGGTGACAGAGAGGGGGCAAAGAGAGGACGACAGAAAGAGGGGGAAAGAGAAAGGGGGAACACAGAGAGGGGGGACAGAGAGAAGGGAGACAGAGAGAGAGGGGAGAGAGAGAGGTGGGACAGAGAGTGGGCGAAAGAGCCAAGGGGGCCAGAGGGAGAGGGGGCAGAGAAAGAAGGAATACAAAGATGGCGGACAGAGAGAGAGGGGGCAGCGAGAGGGGGGACAGAGAGTGAGGGGGGGAACAGAGAGAGGTCGTGACAGAGAGCGGGGGAAAGAGGGAGGGGGACAGAGAGAGGGGGGGACAGAGAGAGCGCGACAGAGAGAGCGCGACAGAGAGAGGGAGACAGAGTGGATGGACATATAGAGGTGGGACAGAGAGGGGGGACTGAGAAAGGAGGGCAAAAAAAGGATGACAGAGAGAGAGAGGACAGAGAGTGCAAGAGATAGAGGGGGTCAGACAATGGGGGAGATAGAGAGGGGGACAGAGAGAGAGGGGGAGAGAGAGAGGGGGACCGAGAGATAGGGGGACAGAGAGAGAGGTTGGCAGAGAGAGGAGGGACAGAGAGAGGAGGGACAGAGCGAGGGGGAAGGAGAGAGAGGGGACAGACAGAGAGGTCGACAGAGAGAGGGGGACAGAGAGAGGGAGACAAAGAGAGAGGGGACAGAGAGAGGAGGGACAGAGGGAGGAGGGACATAGAAAGGGGGACAGGGAGAGGCGGACAGAGAGAGGGGGGACAGAGAGAGTGGGGTCAGAGAGAGGGGGGACAGAGAGAGGGGGACAGAGAGAGGGGGACAGAGAGAGGGCGACAGAGAGAGGGAGACAGAGTAGATGGACATATAGAGGCGGGACAGAGAGGGGGGTCTGAGAGAGGAGGGCAAAGAGAGGGGGTCAGAGAGAGGGGGACAGAGAGAGGAGGACAGAGAGATAGGGGACAGAGAGAGGAGGGACAGAGAGAGGAGGGACAGAGCGAGGGGGAAGGAGAGAGAGGGGACAGACAGAGAGGTCGACAGAGAGAGGGGGACAGAGAGAGGGGGCACAGGGATAGGGGGACAGGGAGAGGGGGACAGAGGGGGGGTCAGAGAGAGAGAGGGGGTACAGAGAGAGAGGTCGACAGAGAGAGGGGGAGATAGAGAGAGGGTAGAGAGAGAGGGGGGACAGAGAGAGGGGGGACAGAGAGAGGGCGACAGAGAGAGGGCGACAGAGAGAGGGAGATAGAGTGGAAGGACAGATAGAGGCTGGACTGAGAGAGGAGGAATAGAGAGTAGGGACAGAGAGAGAGGGAGACCGAGAGAGAGGTGACAGAGAGTGGGGCAGATAGAAGATGGCAGAGAGAGGCGGGACAGGGAGAGGGGACAGAGAGAGGGGGACAGGGAGAGAGGCAGACAGAGAGAGAGGGGGCAGAGAGAGGTCGACAGAGAGAGGGGGACAGAGAGAGGGGGACAGAGAGAGAGGGGGAGAGAGAGAGGGGGACCGAGAGATAGGGGGACAGAGAGAGAGGTTGGCAGAGAGAGGAGGGACAGAGAGAGGGGGACCATGAGAGAGGTGACAGAGAGTGGGGTAGATAGAGGAGGGAGAGGAGCACAGAGTAAAGGGGGACAGAGAGAGGGGGGACAGACAGAGGGGGGACAGAGAGAAGGGGACAGAGAGAGGGCGACAGAGAGAGGGAGACAGAGTGGATGGACAGATAGAGGCGGGACAGAGAGGGGGGACTGAGAGAGGAGTGCAAAGAGAGGGGGTCAGAGAGAGGAGGGATAGAGAGAGGGGGACCAAGAGAGAGGTGACAGAGAGTGAGGTAGATAGGGGAGGGCAGAGAGAGATGGGACAGAGAGAGGGGATAGAGAGAGATGGGGACAGAGAGGGGGGACAGAGAGAGGGGGGTGACAGAGAGCGGGGGGACAGAGAGAGGGGGACATAGAGAGGGGTCAGAGAGAGTGAGGGAGATTATGGGGGTCGGAGAGTGGGGGGCGGAAAGTGAGGGAGGGAGAGGAGCTCAAATAGAAGCGGGACAGAGAGAGAGGGAGATAGAGGAGTTCGGCGAGATGGGGGACAGAGAGAGGGGTACAGAGTCGGAGAGAGAGAGGGGCAGAGAGAGGGCAACAGAGAGAGGGGGACAGAGAAAGAGGCTGACAGAGAGAGGGGGACAGAGAGAGGGGGACAGAGAGAGTGGGACAGAGAGTGGGCTTAGATAGGGGACTCAGAGAGAGGGGAACAGAGAGATGGGGATCTGGACGGAGTCAGATGGAGGGTGAACAGAGAGTGGGGGACAGAGAGAGGGTACAGAGAGCGGGGAGAGATAGAGGGGGTCAGGGAGAGGGAGTCGGAGAGAGATGGGAACAGAGACAGGGGGACAGAGAGAGGGCGACAGAGACAGGGAGACAGAGAGAGATGGCGACAGAGATGTGGGGACAGAGAGGGAGGACAGAGAGAGGGGGGGGACAGAAAGAGGGGAACAGGGACTGGGCGACAGAGAGAGGGGGATAGAGAGTGGGGGACAGAGAGAGGCGACAGAGAGAGGTGGGCAGAGGGAGTGGGCACAGAGAGTGGGGGACTGAGGGAGGGGTACATTTGGGGAAAAGAGAGGGTGTCAGAGAGAGGGGATCAGAGAGATGGGGACAGAGAGATGGAGACAGAGAGTGGGGGGATGGAGAGAGTAGAGGACAGAGGGGGGCAGGGCGATGGAGAGGGACAGGACAGAGAGAGCAGGGACAGTGGGGGACAGTAAGGGATGTGGACAGAGAGAGCGCGGGGACTGACAGATGGGGACAGAGAGACAGATGACAGAGAGAGGGCGACAGAGAGAGGGGGACAGAGAGAGGGAGGGATAGAGAGAGGCGGTTGGGAGAGAGAGGGTCAGAGAGAGGCGGGTGGGAGAGAGAGGGGAACAGAGAGAGGGGGGACAGAGAGAGGGGACAGAGAGAGTGGGGGAGAGAGAGATGGAGGACAGAGAGAGAGGGGTAAAGAGTTACCGGGGGACAGAGAGGGGGGTCAGAGGGAGAGAGGGACAGAGGGTGAGGGAAAGAGAGGGGGAAAGAGAGAAGGGGAACAGAGAGGGGGGCAGAGAAAGAGGGGGACAGAGAGAGAGGGGGACAGAGAGAGGGGGATACAGAGAGAGGGAGACAGAGAGAGAGAGGGTCAGAGAGGGTGGACAGAGAGAGGCGGCTGGAGTGAGAGGGGGGCAGAGAGAGGGCGACAGAGAGAGGGGGACAGAGAGCGGGGAGAGAGAGGGGATCAGAGAGAGAGAGAGGGACGGATAGACGGGGAGGTAGACGGGGTTAGAGACACCGGACAGAGAGGGGGCATAGAGGGGGTCAGAGGGAGGGGAATAGAGAGGGGGACAAAGAGTGGGCAGAGAGATGGGGACAGAGAGCGGGGGAGAGAGAGGGGAACAGAGAGAGGGGGCAGAGAGAGAGGGGGACAGAGAGGGTGGGACAGAGAGAGGGTGGGACAGAGAGAGAGGGGCAGAGAGATGCGGGCAGAGAGAGAGGGGAACAGAGAGGGTGACAGAGAAAGGCGGGTGAGAGGGAAAGGGGGGCAGAGAGGTTACAGAGAGAGGGGCACACAGAGTGAGGGAGATAGAGGGTGTCAGAGAGAGGGGAGGAAAGACGGGGAGGTAGAGGAGTTGGGGGGACAGAGAGAGGAGGACTGAGAGAGGGGACAGAGAGAAGCGGTCAGAGAGAGTGGGTCAGAGAGGAGTGGACAGAGACAGTGGACAGAGAGTGGGCAGAGAGAGGGTAACAGAGAGCGGGGACAGAGAGCGGGGGGAGAGAGGGGGCAGAGAGAGTGTGATAGAGAGGGTGGACATAGAGACAGGGACAGAGAAACGGTGATAGAGAGGGGGCAGAGAGAGAGTGACAGAGTGAGAGTGGGGGCAGAGAGAGGGGGAACAGAGAGAGGAGGATAGAGTGGGGCGAACAGAAAGACAGTGACAGAGAGGGGGCATAGAGAGGGCGACAGAGAAAGAGGGGACAGAGAGCGGGGAGAGAGTTGGGTCAGAGAGAGGGGTGACAGAGAGAGGGGGGACAGAGAGGGGGGACAGAGAGAGGGGAGACAGAGAGGGTGGACAGTTTGAGGCGGGGCTGAGAGGGGGACAGAGAGAGAGGTACACAGAGAGGGGGTCAGAGGGAGGGTGAACAGAGAGTGGGGGACAGAGAGAGGGGTACAGAGTGGGGAGAGAGAGGGGGTCAGAGAGAGGGCGACAGAGAGAGGGGGACTGAGAGAGGGGGACAGAGAGAGGGGGACAGAGAGAGGGGGACGGAGAGAGGGACAGAGAGAGGGGAGACAGAGAGGGTAGACAGTTTGAGGCGGGACTGAGAGGTTGACAGAGAGAGGGTACAGAGAGAGGGGGTCAGAGGGAGGGTGAACAGAGAGTGGGGGAGAGAGAGAGGGGTACAGAGTGGGGGAGAGAGGGGGGTCAGAGAGAGGGCGACAGAGAGAGGGGGACTGAGAGAGGGGGACAGAGAGAGGGGGACAGAGAGAGACGGGGACAGAGAGAGGGGGACAGAGAGAGGGGAGACAGAGAGGGTGGACAATTTGAGGAGGGACTGAGAGGTTGACAGAGAGAGAGGTACAGAGCGAGGGGTCAGAGGGAGGGTGAACAGAGAGTGGGGGACAGAGGGAGGGGTACAGAGTGGGGGAGAGAGAGGGGGTCAGAGAGAGAGCGGACAGAGAGAGGGGGACTGAGAGAGGGGGACAGAGAGAGGGGGACAGAGAGAGAGGACAGAGAGAGGGGAGACAGAGAGGGTGGACAGTTTGAGGCGGGACTGAGAGGTTGACAGAGAGAGGGGTACAGAGAGAGGGGGTCAGAGGGAGGATGAACAGAGAGTGGGGGAGAGAGAGGGGGAGAGAGAGATGGCGACAGAGAGAGATGGGTACAGAGCGAGGGCGACAGAGAGGGGGAGAGAGAGAGGGGGACAGAGAGGGGGACAGAGAGAGGGGGACAGAGTGAGAGGGGACAGAGAGAAGGGCAGAGATAGGGGGGACAGAGAGAGGCAGGTGGGAGGGAGAGGTGTCAGAGAGAGGGGGACGTAAAGAGGGGCAGGTAAAGGGGTTCAGAGACAGCGGGACAGAGTTGGGGAGATAGAGGGGATCAGAGGGAGGGGGCAGAGTGGGGGAGAGAGAGGGAGCAGAGGAAGGATGACAGAGAGTGGGCAGAGAGAGGGCATTGGGAGAGAGGGGGACAAAGAGCGGGGAAGCGAGAGGGGGCAGAGAGAGAGGGACAGAGAGAGGGGAGAGAGAGAGAGGTGACAGAGAGAGATGGGGACAGAGAGAAGGGGACAGAGAGAGGGTGCAGAGAGAGAGGGGGACAGAGAAAGGCAGGTTGGAGGAGAGGGGGGCAGAGAGAAGGCGGCAGAGTGAAGGCGACAGAGAGAGGGACACAGAGAGTGAGGGAGATAGAGGGGGTCAGAGAGATGGGGACAGACGGAGGGGGTCAGAGAGAGGGGGACAGAGTGAGAGGGGGACAGAGAGGGGGACAGAGAGAGGGGGATGGACTGAGTGTGGGACAGAGGGGAGCAGGGATGGGCGGAAAAGGGAGTGGACAGAGAGTGGAGGGTTAGAGAGAGGGGACAGAAAGAGATGGGGACAGAGAGAGCATGGGGACAGAAAGAGAGAGAGGGAACAGAGTGGGGGCAGAGAGAGGGTGACAGAGGGAGGGGGACAGAGGGAGGGGGATAGAGGGAGGGGGACAGAGAGAGGGACAGTGGGAGGGGACAGAGAGAGGGGGGAAAGTGAGAGGTGCACAGAGAGTGGGGGAGATAGAGCGGGTCAGAGAGAGGGGGACAGAGAGGGGGGTACAGAGAGGGGGGATTGACTAGGGGGGGCAGAGGGGGCAAGGATGGATGGAGATGGATTCGACAGAGAGGGGGGACAGAAAGAGATGGGGACAGAGAGAGCACCGGGACAGAGTGAGAGAGGGAATAGAGAGAGTGGGGACAGAGAGACGGGGACGCAGAAAGAGTTGACAGAGAGAGGGCAGAGAGCGCGAAAGAGAGATGGGACATAGAGAGGGAGGGACAGAGAGAGGCGGGTGAAAGAGAGAGGACGTCAGAGAGAGGGGGATAGAGAGAGAGGGGGTACAGAGAGGGAGCGACAGCGAGAGAGAGGAACAGAGAGGGGGGACAGAGAGGGGTGAAAGAGAGAGGGGGACAGAGAGGGTTGACAGATAGAGGAGGGACAGAGAGGAGGGACAGAGAGGGGGGACAAAGACAGGAGTGCAGACAGTGGGTGACGGAGAGAGAGGACAGAAAGTGGGAGAGATAGAGGGGGACAGAGAGAGGGGGACAGAGAGAGAAGGGGACAGGGAGAGAGGGGGGGCAGCGAGAGGAGGGATAGAGAGAGGGGGACAGAGAGCGGTGGAGAGAGAGGGCGACAGAGAGACAGGGGACGGAGGGACAGAGAGAGAGGGGGACAGAGGGAGGAGCAGAGGGGGAGGGGGACCGTGGAACGGTGACAGAGAGGGGCAAAGAGAGAACGACAGAAAGAGGGGGACACAGAAAGGGGAACACAGAGAGGGGGGACAGAGAGAGGGGAGACAGGGAGAGGGGAGAGTGAGAGAGGTGGGACAGAGAGGGGGGCAGAGAGAAGGGGCAGAGAGAGGGCGAAAGAGCCAGGGGACAGAGGGAGAGGGGCAGAGAAAGGGGGAATAAAGAGATGGGGGACAGAGAGAGGGGGACAGAGTGAGGGGAGACAGAGAGGAGACAGAGAGAGAGAGGGGGGCAGAGAGAGGCTGTGACAGAGAGAGGGGGACAGAGAGAGGGGGGACAGAGTGAGGAGGGACAGAGAGCGGGGGGACAGAGAGAGGGGACAGAGAGAGTGCGACAGAGAGAGGGAGACAGAGTTGGTGGACAGATAGAGGTGGGACAGAGAGGGGGGTCTGAGAGAGGAGGGCAAAGAAAGGGTGACAGAGAGAGAGGACAGAGAGTGGGGGAGATAGAAGGGGTCAGAGAGTGGGGGAGAGAAGGGGGACAGAGAGGGGGGACAGAGAGACAGGGGACAGAGAGAGGAGGGACAGATAGAGAGGGACAGAGAGAGGTGGACAGAGAGAGAGGTGGGCAAAGAGAGGAGGGAGAGAGAGAGGAGGGATAGAGAGAGGGGGACCGAGAGAGAGAGGTGACAGTGAGTGGGGCAGTTAGAGGTGGCAGAGAGAGAGGGAACAGAGAGTGGGGCCAGAGAGAGGGGGACAGGGAAAGAGGCGGAGAGGAAGAGAGGGGGCAGAGGGAGGGCGAGAGAGAGAGAGGTGGACAGAGAGAGGGGGGGGCAGAGAGAGGGGGACGAGAGAGGGCGACAGAGAGAGGGAAACAGAGTGGTGGACAGATGGATGCGGGACGGGGGGACTGAGAGTGGAGGGCAAAGAGAGGGGGTAAGAGAGGGGAACAGAGAGGGAGGACACAGAGGGAGGACAGAGAGAGAGGGGACAGAGAGGAGGGACAGAGAGAGGAGGAACAGACAGAGGGGGACAGAGAGAGACGGGACTGAGAGAGAGGGGACCGAGAGAAGGGTACAGAGAGAAGGGGATGGAATGAGGGTGGCAGAGGGGGGCAGGGATGGATGGTGAGGGAGTCGACAGAGAGAGGAGGGATAGAGAGGTGGGTCAGAAAGAGATGGGGACATAGAGAGCACGGGGACAGAGCGAGAGCACGGGGACAGAGAGAGGGAACAGAGAGAGTGGGGACAGACAGACGGCGACGCAGAGAGAGGCGACATAGAGGGGCAGAGAATGCACGAAAGAGAGATGTGTCAAAGAGAGGAAGGGACAAGGGGAGGCGGGTGGGAGAGAGAGGGGCAGAGAGAGGTGGGTGAAAGAGAGAGGGGAACAGAGAGAGAGGGCGTCAGAGAGAGGGACACAGAGAGAGGGGTAATGAGAGGGGGCGACAGAGAAAGAGAGGAACAGAGAGAGGGGGGAGGGAGAGGGGTGAAAGAGAGAGGGGGACAGAGAGGATGGACAGATAGAGGCGGGACAGAGAGGAGGGACAGAGAGAGGAGTGCAGATAGTGGGTGACGGAGAGAGAGGACAGAGAGTGGGAGAGGTAGACGGACAGAGTGAGAGGGACAGAGAGAGAGGGGGACAGAGAGAGAGGGGCAGTGAGAGGAGGGACAGAGAGAGGGGGACAGAGAGCGGTGAAGAGAGAGGGCGACAGAGAGACAGGGGACGGGGGGACAGAGAGAGAGGGACAGAGGGAGGGGGACAGAGGGAGGGGGACAGTGGAAGGGTGACAGAGAGGGGGCAAAGAGAGAACGACAGAGAGAGGGGGACAGAGAAAGGGGAACACAGAGAGGGGGCAGAGAGAGGGGAGACAGAGCGAGGGGAGAGAGAGAGAGGTGGGACAGAGAGGGGGGCAGAGAGAAGGGGCAGAGAGAGGGCGAAAGAGGCAGGGGGACAGAGGGAGAGGGGCAGAGAAAGGGGAATAAAGAGATGGGGGACAGAGAGAGGGGGGACAGAGTGAGGGGAAACAGAGAGGAGACAGAGAGAGAGGGGGGCAGAGAGAGGCGTGACAGAGAGAGGGGGACAGAGAGAGGGGGGACAGAGTGAGGAGGGACAGAGAGCGGGGGGACAGAGAGAGGGACAGAGAGAGTGCGACAGAGAGAGGGAGACAGAGTTGGTGGACAGATAGAGGTGGGACAGAGAGGGGGGTCTGAGAGAGGAGGGCAAAGAAAGGGTGACAGAGAGAGAGGACAGAGAGTGGGGGAGATAGAAGGGGTCAGAGAGTGGGGGAGAGAGGGGGACAGAGATGGGGGACAGAGAGACAGGGGACAGAGAGAGGAGGGACAGATAGAGAGGGACAGAGAGAGAGGGACAGAGAGAGAGGTGGGCAAAGAGAGGAGGGAGAGAGAGAGGAGGGATAGAGAGAGGGGGACCGAGAGAGAGGTGACAGTGAGTGGGGCAGTTAGAGGGTGGCAGAGAGAGAGGGAACAAAGAGTGGGGCCAGAGAGAGGGGGACAGGGAAAGAGGCGGAGAGGAAGAGAGGGGGCAGAGGGAGGGCGAGAGAGAGAGAGGGGGACAGAGAGAGGGGGTGCAGAGAGAGGGGGACGAGAGAGGGCGACAGAGAGAGGGAAACAGAGTGGTGGACAGATGGAGGCGGGACGGGGTGGGGACTGAGAGTGGAGGGCAAAGAGAGGGGGTAAGAGAGGGGAACAGAGAGGGAGGACACAGAGGGAGGACAGAGAGAGAGGGGACAGAGAGGAGGGACAGAGAGAGGAGGAACAGACAGAGGGGGACAGAGAGAGACGGGACTGAGAGAGAGGGGACCGAGAGAAGGGTACAGAGAGAAGGGGATGGAATGAGGGTGGCAGAGGGGGGCAGGGATGGATGGTGAGGGAGTCGACAGAGAGAGGAGGGATAGAGAGGTGGGTCAGAAAGAGATGGGGACATAGAGAGCACGGGGACAGAGCGAGAGCACGGGGACAGAGAGAGGGAACAGAGAGAGTGGGGACAGACAGACGGGACGCAGAGAGAGGCGACATAGAGGGGGCAGAGAATGCGCGAAAGAGAGATGTGTCAAAGAGAGGAAGGGACAAAGAGAGGCGGGTGGGAGAGAGAGGGGCAGAGAGAGTTGGGTGAAAGAGAGAGGGGAACAGAGAGAGAGGGCGTCAGAGAGAGGGACACAGAGAGAGGGGTACAGAGAGGGGGCGACAGAGAGAGAGAGGAACAGAGAGAGGGGGGGAGAGAGAGGGGTGAAAGAGAGAGGGGGTCAGAGAGGATGGACAGATAGAGGAGGGACAGAGAGGAGGGACAGAGAGAGGAGTGCAGATAGTGGGTGACGGAGAGAGAGGACAGAGAGTGGGAGAGGTAGACGGGACAGAGTGAGAGGGACAGAGAGAGAGGGGGACAGAGAGAGAGAGGGGCAGTGAGAGGAGGGACAGAGACAGGGGTACAGAGAGCGGTGGAGAGAGAGGGCGACAGAGAGACAGGGGACGGGGGGACAGAGAGAGGGGGGCAGAGGGAGGGGGACAGAGGGAGGGGGACAGTGGAAGGGTGACAGAGAGGGGGCAAAGAGAGAACGACAGAGAGAGGGGGACAGAGAAAGGGGAACACAGAGAGGGGGGACAGAGACAGGGGAGACAGAGAGAGTGGAGAGAGAGAGGTGGGACAGAGAGGGGGCAGAGAGAAGGGGCATAGAGAGGGCGAAAGAGGCAGGGGGACAGAGGGAGAGGGCAGAGAAAGGGGGAATAAAGAGATGGGGGACAGAGAGGGGAGACAGAGAGAGAGGGCGGGCAGAGAGAGGCAGTGACAGAGAGAGGGGAACAGAGAGAGGGGGACAGAGAGAGGAGGGACAGAAAGAGGGGGACAGAGAGCGGGGGACAGAGAGAGGTGGACAGAGTGCGACGGATAGAGGGAGACAGAGTTGGTGGACAGATAGAGGTGGGACAGAGAGGGGGTCTGAGAGAGGAGGGCAAAGAAAGGGTGACAGAGAGAGAGGACAGAGAGTGGGAGAGATAGAGGGGGTCAGAGAGTGAGGGAAAGAGAGAGGGACAGAGAGGGGGGAATAGAGAGAGAGGGGACAGAGAGAGGATGGACAGATAGAGAGGGACGGAGACAGTGGGACAGAGAGAGAGGGGACAGAGAGAGAGGGGACAGAGAGAGGGGGACAGAGAGAGAGGGACAGAGAGAGGATGGGCAGATAGAGAGGGGACAGAGAGAGGGGGACAGAGAGAGAGGGACAGAGAGAGAGGGGACAGAGAGAGAGGGACAGAGAGAGGTGGACAGAGAGAGGGGGACAGAGAGAGAGGTGGGCAAAGAGAGGAGGGAGAGAGAGATGAGGGATAGAGAGACGGGGACCGAGAGAGAGGTGACAGAGAGTGGGGCAGTTAGTGGGTGGCAGAGAGTGAGGGAACAGAGAGAGTGGCCAGAGAGACGGGTCAGGGAAAGAGGCGGACAGGAAGAGAGGGGCCAGAGAGAGGATGAACTGAGGGGGCAGAGGGGGCAGGGATGGATGGAGAGGGAGTCGACAGTGAGAGGAGGAATAGGAAGGGGGGACAGAAAGAGATGGGGACAGAGAGAGCACGGGGACGGAGAGAGAGAGGGAATAGAGAGAGTGGGGACAGAGAGACGGGGACGCAGAGAGAGGTGACAGAGAGGGGGCAGAGAGAGCGCGAAAGAGAGATGGGGACAAAGGGAGGGACAGAGAGAGGCGGGTGAAAGAGAGAGGGGGACAGAGAGAGAGGGGGTCAGAGAGAGGGGGACAGAGAGAGAGGGGTACAGAGAGGGGGCGACAGAGAGAGAGGAACAGAGAGAGAGGGGGAGAGAGGGGGGAAAGAGAGAGAGGTGGATAGAGAGGGCGACAGAGAGAGAGGGGGACAGAGAGAGAGGGGACAGAGAGAGGGGGACAGAGAGAGGGGGGACAGAGAGGGTGGACAGAGAGAGGCGGGTGGGAGGGAGAGCGTGTCAGTGAGAGGGGGACGGAAAGAGGGGGAGGTAGACGGCGTCAGAGACAGCGGGACAGAGTGGGGGAGATAGAGGGGGTCAGAGGGAGGAGGACAGATTGGGGGGGAGAGAGGCGGCAAAGAGAGGGCGTCAGAGAGAGGGGGAGAGGCGGCAAAGAGAGGGCGTCAGAGAGAGGGGGACAGAGAGTGGGCAGAAAGATTTCAACAGAGAGAGGGGGACAGAGAGCGGGAGAGAGAGAGGGAGCAGAGAGAGGGGGACAGAGAGGGGACACAGAGAGGGTGCAGACAGAGAGGGGTCAGATTGAGGGGGACAGAAAGAGTGGAGGCAGAGAGAGAGAGGGGGACTGAGAGGGGGAACAGAGAAAGGCAGGTGGGAGGGAGAGCGGGGCAGAGAGAAGGCAACAGAGAGAGGGACACAGAGAGTGAGGGACATAGAGGGGGACGGAAAGAGGGGGATGGAGAGGGGGTCAGAGGGAGGGAGGACAGAGAGTGGGGGATAGAGAGAGGGGTGCAGAGTGGGAGAGAGAGTGTCAGAGATAGGGGGACAGAGAGAGGGGGGCAAAGAGAGGGGGGCATAGATTGGGCAGAGAGAGGGCAGCAGAGAGAGGGAACACAGAGAGGGGGACAGAGAGAGAGGGACAGAGAGACGGTGACAGAGAAGGGGCAGAGAGAGGTCTACAGAGAGAGAGTGGGGGCAGAGAGAGTGGGGGACAGAGAGAGGGGGACAGAGAGCGGGGAAGAGAGAGGGCTCAGAGAGAGGGGTGACAAAGAGAGAGGTGGACAGAGAGAGGAGGGAGAGAGAGAGGAGGGACTGAGAGAGGGGGACCGAGAGAGAGGTGACAGAGAGTGAGTCAGATGGAGGGTGGCAGAGAGAGAGGGAACAGAGAGAGTGGCCAGAGAGAGGGGGTCAGGGAGAGGGGGACAGAGAGAGGGGTGACAGAGAGAGGGGGACAGAGAGAGGGGGGACAGAGTGTGGGCGACAGAGAGTGGGCGACAGAGAGAGGGAAACAGAGAGATGGAGACAGAGTGGGTGGACAGATAGAGGCGGGACAGAGAGGGGGACTGAGAGAGGAGGGCAAAGAGAGGGGGACAGAGAGGGGGACAGAAAGAGAGGGGACAGAGAGAGGAGGGACAGAGAGAGGAGAGACAGAGGGAGGGGACTGAGAGAGAGGGGACGGAGAGAGGGGGACAGGGAGAGGGTGACAGAAAGGGGGCAGAGAGAGAGCGACAAAGAGAGGGGACAGTGAGGGGGTACAGAGAGAGTGGGACAGAGAGAGGGGTGTCAGCGAGGGGGGGGACAGCGAGGGGGGACAGAGAGAGAGGGGGACAGAGAGAGAGGGGGACAGAGAGAGGGGGTACAGAGAGAGAGGGGAACAGAGAGAGAGGAACAGAGAGAGGGGGAACAGAGGGAGGGAGAACTGAGAGCTGGGGGGCAGAGAGTGGGGGGACATAGGGAGGGGGATAGAGAGCGGGGGAAAGAGAAGGAGGGGGACAGAGGGGGGGGGTCAGAGAGACGGTGACAGAGAGGGGGCAGAGAGAGAGCGACAAAGAGGGGACAGTGAGGGGGGACAGAGAGAGGTGGACAGAGAGAGAGGGAGACAGCGAGTGGGGGAGAGATTTGGGTCAGAGAGAGGGGTGACAGAGAGAGGGGGGACATAGAGGGGGACAGAGAGAGGGGGGACATAGAGGGGGACAGAGAGAGGGAGACAGAGTGGGTGGACAGATAGAGGTGGGACAGAGAGGTGGGACTGAGAGAGGAGGGCAAAGAAAGGGTGACAGAGAGAGATGACAGAGAGTGAGGGAGATAGAGGGAGTCAGCGAGTGGGGGAGAGAGAGGGGGTCAGAGAAAGGGGGACAGAGAGGGGTGACAGAGAGAGAGGGAACAAAGAGAGGAGGGACAGAGAGCGGGGGACAGAGAGAGAGGGGACAGAGAGAGAGGGGACAGAGAGAGTGGGAACAGAGAGAGAGGGGACAGAGACAGGGGGTGAGGGAGAGAGGCAGGCAGACAGAGAGGGGGCAGAGAGAGGTCGACAGAGAGAGAGGGGGATAGAGAGAGAGGTGGACAGAGAGAGGAGGGAGAGAGAGAGGAGGGACTGAGAGAGGGGGACCGAGAGAGAGGTGACAGAGAGTGAGTCAGATAGAGGGTGGCAGAGAGAGAGGGAACAGAGAGAGTGCCCAGAGAGAGGGGGACAGGGAGAGGGGGACAGAGAGAGGGGTGACAGAGAGAGGGGGACAGAGAGAGGGGGGAAAGAGTGTGGGCGACAGAGAGTGGGCGACAGAGAGAGGGAAACAGAGAGAGGGAGACAGAGTGGGTGGAGAGATAGAGGCGGGACAGAGAGGGGGGACTGAGAGAGGAGGGCAAAGAGAGGGGGACAGAGAGGGGGACAGAAAGAGAGGGGACAGAGAGAGGAGGGACAGAGAGAGGAGAGACAGAGAGAGAGGGGACTGAGAGAGAGGGGACGGAGAGAGGGGGACAGGGAGAGGGTGACAGAGAGGGGGCAGAGAGAGAGCGACAAAGAGAGGGGACAGTGAGGGGGTACAGAGAGAGGGGGACAGAGAGAGGGGGGACAGCGAGGGGGGGACAGCGAGGGGGGACAGAGAGAGAGGGGGACAGAGAGAGAGGGGGACAGAGAGAGGGGGTACAGAGAGAGAGGGGAACAGAGAGAGAGGAACAGAGAGAGGGGGAACAGAGTGAGGGAGAACTGAGAGCTGGGGGGCAGAGAGTGGGGGACATAGGGAGGGGGATAGAGAGCGGGGGAAAGAGAAGGAGGGGGACAGAGCGGGGGGGTCAGAGAGACGGTGACAGAGAGGGGGCAGAGAGAGAGCGACAAAGAGGGGACAGTGAGGGGGGACAGAGAGAGGGGGACAGAGAGAGGGAGACAGCGAGTGGGGGAGAGATTTGGGTCAGAGAGAGGGGTGACAGAGAGAGGGGGGACATAGAGGGGGACAGAGAGAGCGGGGACATAGAGGGGGACAGAGAGAGGGGAGACAGAGGGTGGACAGTTTGAGGCGGGGCTGAGAGGGGGACAGAGAGAAGGGTAGAGAGAGGGGGGGTCAGAGGGAGGGTGAGCAGAGAGTGGGGGACAGAGAGAGGGGTACAGAGTGGGGGAGAGAGGGGGGGACAGAGAGAGAGGGATAGAGAGAGAGGGGTACAGTGAGGAGGCGACGGAGAGAGAGGAACAGAGAGAGAGGGGAGAGTGGGAGAAAGAGAGAGAGGTGGATAGAGAGGGGGACAGAGAGAGAGGGGGACAGGGAGAGAGGGGGTCAGAGGGAGGGTGAACAGAGAGTGGGGGACAGAGAGAGGGTTACAGAGTGGGGGAGAGAGAGGGGGACAGAGAGAGAGGGCGACAGAGAGAGGGGGACAGAGAGAGGGAGACAGAGAGAGGGGGACAGAGAGGGGAAGATAGAATGGGTCAGAGAGAGAGGGGACAGAGAGAGGTGGACAGAGAGGGGACAGAGGGAGGGGACAGAGAGAGGGGACAGAGAGAGCGGGGACAGAGAGAGGGGTACAGAGTGCAGGAGAGTGAGGCAGAGAGAGGGCTACCGAGAGAGGGCGACAGAGAGTGGGGGACAGAGAGAGGGGACAGAGCGAGGGGACAGAGCGAGGGGGGAAAAAAAAGAGGGGCACAGAGAGTGGGGGAGATAGAGGGAGTCAGAGAGAGGGTGTTAGGGAGAGGGGGACAGAGAGGGATGGTCAGAGGGAGTGGGGACAGAGAGTGGGTGTAGAGAGTGGAGGAAAGAGAGGGTCTCAGAGAGAGGGGGATGGAGAGAGTGGGGGACAGAGGGGGGCGGTGGTGAACGGAGAGGGAGAGGACCGAGAGAGCAGGGACAGTGGCGGGACACTAAGAGATGGGGTCAATAGGAGCACGGGGACAGAGAGAAGGCGACAGAGAGAGGTGGGACAGAGAGACGGGGACAGAGAGCATGGTGACAGAGAGGGGGCAGAAAGAGGGCGACAGAGAGAGGGGAACAGAGGGAGGGGGACAGAGAGTGGGGGACAGAGAGAGGGGTAGAGTGGTGGAGAGAGTGTGAGTTCAGAAAGAAGTGGACAGAGAGAGGGGGGACAGCGAGAGAGGGGGACAGCGAGAGAGGGGGACAGCGAGAGGGGGACAGAGAGAGGGGGATGGACTGAGTGGGGGACAGAGGGTAGCAGGGCTGGACCGAGAGGGAGTGGACAGAGAGAGGAGGGATAGAGTGTGGGGACAGAAAGAGATGGGGACAGAGAGAGCACGGGGACAGAGAGAGAGAGGGAAAAGAGAGACTGGGCACAGAGAGACGGGGACCCAGAGAGAGGTGACAGAGAGAGGGGACAGAGAGAGGGGGCCAGAAGGAGGGGACAGCGAGAGGGGACAGAGAGAGGGAGGACAGTGAGAGGAGCACAGAGAGTGGGGGAGATAGAAGGGGTCAGAGAGAGAGGACAGAGAGAGAGGGACAGAGAGGGGGGTCTAAGCGAGTGGCGATAGAGAGAGGGGGACAGAGGGAGTGTTCACAGTGGGGGAAAATGAGAGTGTCAGAGAGAGAGAGGGTCAGTGAGAGGGGGACAGATAGAGGGGGACATAGAGTAGGGGGATGTAGAGAGTGGGGGACAGAGGGGGTGTGGTGGTGACGGAAAGGGAGAGGACAGAGAGAACAGGGACAGGGGGGGGCAGTAACAGATGGGGACAGAGGGAGCACGGGGACAGAGAGACGGGGACAGAGGGAGTGGTGACAGAGAGAGGGCAGAAAGAGGGCGACAGAGAGCGGGGGACAGAGGGAGGGGGGACAGAGAGTGGGGGACAGAAAGAGGGGTACAGAGTGGGGGAGAAAGAGTGGGTCAGAGAGAGAGGTTCAGATAGAGGGGGAAAGAGAGAGGTGTACAGAGAGAGGGGGATGAACTGAGGGGGCAGAGGGGGCCAGGGATGGATGGAGAGGGAGTCGACAGTGAGAGGAGGAATAGGAAGGGGGGACAGAAAGAGATGGGGACAGAGAGAGCACGGGGACGGAGAGAGAGAGGGAATAGAGAGAGTGGGGACAGAGAGACGGGGACGCAGAGAGAGGTGACAGAGAGGGGGCAGAGAGAGCGCGAAAGAGAGATGGGGACAAAGGGAGGGACAGAGAGAGGCGGGTGAAAGAGAGAGGGGGACAGAGAGAGAGGGGGTCAGAGAGAGGGGGACAGAGAGAGAGGGGTACAGAGAGGGGGCGACAGAGAGAGAGGAACAGAGAGAGAGGGGGAGAGAGGGGGGAAGAGAGAGAGGTGGATAGAGAGGGGGACAGAGAGAGAGGGGGACAGAGAGAGAGGGGACAGAGAGAGGGGGACAGAGAGAGGGGGGGACAGAGAGGGTGGACAGAGAGAGGAGGGTGGGAGGGAGAGCGTGTCAGTGAGAGGGGGACGGAAAGAGGGGGAGGTAGACGGCGTCAGAGACAGCGGGACAGAGTGGGGGAGATAGAGGGGGTCAGAGGGAGGAGGACAGATTGGGGGGGAGAGAGGGGGCAAAGAGAGGGCGTCAGAGAGAGGGGGACAGAGAGTGGGCAGAAAGATTTCAACAGAGAGAGGGGGACAGAGAGCGGGAGAGAGAGAGGGAGCAGAGAGAGGGGGACAGAGAGGGGACACAGAGAGGGTGCAGAGAGAGAGGGGTCAGATTGAGGGGGACAGAAAGAGTGGAGGCAGAGAGAGAGAGGGGGACTGAGAGGGGGAACAGAGAAAGGCAGGTGGGAGGGAGAGCGGGGCAGAGAGAAGGCAACAGAGGGAGGGACACAGAGAGTGAGGGACATAGAGGGGGACGGAAAGAGGGGGATGGAGAGGGGGTCAGAGGGAGGGAGGACAGAGAGTGGGGGATAGAGAGAGGGGTGCAGAGTGGGAGAGAGAGTGTCAGAGATAGGGGGACAGAGAGAGGGGGGCAAAGAGAGGGGGGCATAGATTGGGCAGAGAGAGGGCAGCAGAGAGAGGGAACACAGAGAGGGGGACAGAGAGAGAGGGACAGAGAGACGGTGACAGAGAAGGGGCAGAGAGAGGTCTACAGAGAGAAAGTGGGGGCAGAGAGAGTGGGGGACAGAGAGAGGGGGACAGAGAGCGGGGAAGAGAGAGGGCTCAGAGAGAGGGGTGACAGAGGGGGGACAGAGAGAGGGGGGACAGGGAAGGGGACAGAGGGAGGGGGACACAGAGACGTGACTGAGAGGAGGCAGAGAGAGGGCGACAGAGAGGGGGAGACAGAGAGGGGGAGACAGAGAGGGGACAGAGAGAGGGGGACAGAGAGAGTGGGGACAGAGAGAGGGGGAACAGAGAGAGGGGGGACAGAGAGAGAGGGACAGAGAGAGAGGGACAGAGAGAGAGGGACTGAGAGGGGGCAGAGAGAGGGTGACATGGGGGAAGAGAGGGGTGTCAGTTGGGGAACAGAGAGAGGGGTACAGAGAGGATAGCAGAGAGGGGCGACAGAAAGAGTGGGACAGAGGGAGGGGGGCAGAGGGATGGGGGACAGAGAGTCAGTGACAGAGAGGGGGCAGAGAGAGGGCGACGGGGTGAGAGGGGGGGACAGAGAGAGAGTTACAGAGGGAGGGGGGACAGAGAGACGGTGACTGAGAGGGGGCAGTGAGAGGGCGGACAGAGAGGGGTAGAGTGGGGGGAAAGCGATAGTGTCAGACAGAGGGGATCAGAGAGAGGGGGACAGAGAGAGGGGGGATGGAGAGAGTGGGGGGCAGGGGCGACGGGGGGACGGAGAGGGAGAGGACAGAGAGAGGAGGGCCAGAGAGGGGACAGTAAGAGACGGGGACAGAGAGAGGTGGGACAGAGAGATGGGGACAGAGAGAGTGGTGACAAAGAGGGAGCAGAAAGAGGGCGACAGAGAGAGGGACAGAGGGAGGTGGGACAGAGTGTGTGGGACAGAGAGAGGGGTACAGAGTTGGGGAGAAAGAGTGGATCAGAGAGAGGGTCAGAGAGAGAGGGTCAGAGAGAGGAGGACAGAGAGAGAGGGACAGAGAGTAGGGGAAGGAGTGAGTGGGGAACTTTGGGGGTGCAGGGGGGATGGAGAGGGAGCGGACAGAGAGAGGAGGGATAGAGAGGGGGGACAGAAAGAGATAGGGACAGAGAGCACACGGGGACAGAGAGAGGGAACAGAGACAGTGGGTCAGAGAGATGGGGACAGAGGGAGAGGTGTCAGAGAGGGGGCAGAGAGAGGGCGACAGAGAGATGGAGAGGAGAGAAAGGGAGGGGCGACAGAGGTGGGTGGGTTAGAGAGGTGCAGAGAGAGGCGGGTAGGAGAGAGGGGGACAGAGAGTGAGGGGGACAGAGAAGGGGTGACAGAGAGAGGGGGACAGAGAGTGAGGGGGACAGAGAAGGGGTGACAGAGAGAGGGGGACAGAGAGAGGGCGACAGAGAGAGGGCGACAGAGAGAGGGGGCAGAGAGAGAGGGGGACACGGAGAAAGGGGGCAGAGGGTGAGTGGACAAAGAGAGGGGGACAGAGAGAGGGGGGACAGAGAGAAGTGGACAAAGAGAGGGGGACAGAGAGGGTCAGAGAGAGAGGGGGCAGAGAGAGCGGGACAGAGAGCGCGGGTCAGAGAGAGAGGGACAGAGAGAGAGGAGGACAGAAAGAGAGGAGGACAGAGAGAGGGGCACAGAGAGAGAGGAGGGCAGAGAGAGAGGGGCAGAGAGAGAGGGGACACAGAGAGGCAGGTGGGAGGGAGGGGGGCAGACAGAGGGCGACAGAAAGAGGGGCACAGAGAGTGGGGGACATACAGGAGGTCAGAGAGAGGGGACAGAGAAGAGGAGATAGAAGGTGTCAAAGAGAGGGGTACAGAGATTGGGGGACAGAGACGGGGTACAGATTGGGGGAGAGAGAAGGGGTCAGAGAGAAGGGGACAGAGAATGGGGGATACAGAGAGTGGGGGACAGAGGGGGACAGGGGACGGGAGGGAGAGGACAGAGAGAGGAGGCACAGAGAGGGCGGACAGAAAGAGAGGTGGAACAGAGAGAAGCGGGACAGAGGGGGAACAGAGGGGAGGGGCAGAGTAGGAAGTGACAAAGAGGTGAGACAGAGAGGGGTCACAGAGAGACGGGGACATAGAGTAAGGACAGATAGAGGGGGACAGAGAGAGGGAGGTACAGAGAGAGGGGTGACAGAGAGACGGGGACAGGGAGAGGGGGACAGAGAGAGGGGGGCAAGAGAGAGAAAGGGTGAGAGGGAGAGAGAGAGACAGGGGACGAGATAATGAGAGGGGAGAGAGGGGGGCGAGAGAGGCAGGGTGAGAGAGGGGGGAAGAGGGGGGAGAGAGGAGAGAGAGAGAGGGGGGAGAGAGTGTGGGCAGAGAGAGTATGGGGAGAGAGAGAATTTGGGTAGGAAAAGTGGGGGAGAGAGAGAGGGGAAGGAGAAATAGGGGGGAGAGTGCGCAGAGAGAGAGGGAAGAGAGAGCAGAGAGAGAGAGAGGAGAGAGAGTAGGAGAGAGAGGAAGGGAGAGAGGAGGGAAGAGAGAGGCGCGAAGAGAGAGGAGGGGGAGAGAGGAGGGAAGAGTGAGGCACGAAGAGAAAGGAGGGGAGAAAGGAGGGGCATCGAGAGGAGGGACGAGAGAGGAGATGAGAGAGGGGGTGTCATAGACGAAGGAAGAAAGTGGAGGGAGGAGAGAGGGGGGAGAGGAGGTCGTGAGAGAGGTGAGAGGGGGAGGGGGTACAGAGAAGGGGGAGAGATAGGTTGGGAGAGAGAGAGGATGGGAGAGAGAGGGGAGGCTGAGCGAGTGGAGGGCGAGAGAGAGGGGATGGAGAGTGAGAGGGGAGGGAGAGTAAGAGGGGAGGGAGAATAAGAGGGGAGGGAGAGTGAGTGGGAGGGAGAGTAAGAGAGGAGGGAGAGTAAGAGGGGAGGGAGAGTAAGAGAGGAGTGCGAGAGAAAGGATGGAGAGAGAGGGGATTGGGAGAGAGACGGGAGGTAGAGTGAGAGGGGTGGGAGAGTGAGAGGGGAGGGAGAGTGAGAGAGAAGGGAGAGGAAGGGGGAGGGAGAGGAAGAGGGGAGGGAGAGTAAGAGGGGAAGGAGAGTAAGAGGGGAGGGAGAGTGAGAGGGGAGGGCGAGAGCGAGGGGAGGGCAGACAGACAGGGGAGGGAGAGAAAGACGGCAGGGAGAGAGAGGGAGGGGAGGGTGAGAGATGGGAAGGAGAGTGTGGGGGAGGGGTAGGGACGGGAGCGAGAGAGAGGGGAGGGCCAGAGAGGGGAGGGAGAGAGAGTGGAGAGGGCGAGAGAGAGGGGAGGTCGTGAGAGGGGGCAGGGAGAGAGAGGGGAGAGCGAGAGAGGGGAGGGAGGGAGACGGGAGAGAGAGGGGAGGGAGAGAGAGAGGGAGGGAGAGAGGGGAGGGTGAGTGAGAGGGGAGTGTGAGAGAGAGAGGAGGGTGAGAGGGGGAGGGTGAGAGAAAAGGGATGGCGAGAGAGAGGGGGAGGGAGAGAGAGGGGAGATTGAGAGAGGGGAGGGAGGGAGACGGGAGAGAGAGAAGAGGAAGAGAGAGAGGGGAGAGAGAGAGAGCCGAAGGCGAGAGAGGGGAGGTCGAGAGAGAGGGGAGGGCAAGAGAGAGGGGGTGAGAAAGAGAGAGAGAGTGAGTGAAAGAGAAAGCGTGAGTGAGAAAGAGAGAGCGGGTGAGAAAGAGGGGTGAGAGAGAGTGGGTGGGACAGAGAGAGACAGTGTGGTGAGAGAGAGGGGTGAGAGAGTGAGATGGGAGATAGAGAGGATGAGAAAGAGAGGGAGTAAAAGAGAGAGGGGTGAGAAAGAGAGAGTGAGTGAAAAAAGAGAGAGTGTAAGTGAGAAAGAGAGAGCGTGAGTGAGAAAGAGAGTGGGTGAGAGAGAGGGGACTGAGAGAAAGGGTGGGTGTGAGATGGGGGTGAGAGAGAAGGGGTGATTGAGAGAGAGAAAGTGGGGAGGGGGTAATAGAGAGAGTGGAGTTAGAAGGAGAGGGCGTGAGACAGAGAGGGTGAGAGAGAGGGTTGAGCGAGAGGAGTGAGAGGGGGAGGGGTTAGAGAGAGCAAGGGGTAAGAGAGAACGCGTGTGAGAGATGGAGCGGTGTGAGGTGGTGAGGGGGTGGGAGAGAGTGGGGTGAGAGAGAGGGGAGGAGAGAGAGGGGGGGTGAGCGAGGGGGTGGTGAGAGAGGGTGTGAGAGTGGGGGGAGATAGGGAAGAAAGAGGGGGTGGGAGAGAGAGAGTGGGGGGAGAGGGGGTGGAGAGAAAGGGTGTAGAGAGGAGGGAGAGAGTGGAGGAGAAAGTGGGGAGAGACAGGGGAGAGAGAGGGGTGGGGGAAGAGGGGAGAGAGGGGAGCGAGAGAGCGGGAGGGGTGAGAGAGAGAGGGGTTTAGAGAGAGGGGATGAGAGAGTGAGAGGCTGGAAGAGAGGAGGTGGGAGAGAGAGCGGGTGAGAAAGAGAGAGATGGGTGAGAGGGCGGTGAGAGGGAGAGGTGGGAGTTAGTGACAGAGAGGGGATGGGAGAGAGAGGGGGTGAGAGAGAGGGGGCGAGAAGGAGAGAGAGGGGATGAGAGAGGCAAAGAGATGGTGGGAGAGAGGGAGGGTGAGAGGACGTGGGTGTGTGAGATTGTGTGCGAGAGAGGGGGATGTGAAAGAGATTGGGGTGGGAGAGAGAGGGGTGACGGAGAGAGAGGGGACAGTGAGAGGGGAGTGAGAGAGAGATGGATGTGAGAGAGAGAGGGTTGAGATAGAGGGGGTTGAGTGACTGAGGAGGTGAGAGAGTGAGGGAATGAGAGATTGAGGTGTGTTGAGAGAAGGGGTGGTGAGAGGGGGCGGTGAGAGAGAGAGGGAGTGAGAGAAAGAGGGGTGAGAGAGAGGGGTTGACAGAGAAAGAGAGGTCTGAGAGGGAGGGGTGTGAGAGAGGGTGTGAGAGAGAGGGGTGTGTGAAATAGATTGGGGTGGGAGAGAAAGGGGTGACAGAGAGAGAGGGGGGTGAGAGAGAGATGGACGTGAGAAAGAGAAAGGGGTTGAGAGAGAGTGGGGTGAGAGACTGAGGGGGTGAGAGAGTGAGGGGATGAGAGTTTGAGGGGTGTTGAGAGAGGGGTTGGTGGAGGGGTGAGAGAGAGGGAGTGAGAGAGAGAGGGGTGCGAGAAATGTGTTGACAGAGAAAGAGAGGGGTGAGAGAGAGAGGGGTGAGAGACAGGGTGTGAGAGAGTGTGGTGAGAAAGAGAGGGGTTGAGAGAGAGGAAGGTGGGAGAGAGAGACGGGGTGAGAGAGAGGAGGTGAGAGACTGATCGGGTCAGAGAGTGAGGGGATGCGAGATTTAGGGGAGCTGAGAGAGGTGGTGAAGAAAGAGGGGGGTGAGAGAGAGATAGATGTGAGAGAGAGAGGTGTTGGGGGTGTGAGAGACTGAGGGGGTTAGAGAATGAGGGGATGAGTGTTTGAGGGGTGTTGAGAGGGGGGTTGTGAGAGGGGGATGGTTAGAGAGAGAGGGAGTGAGAGAGAGAGAGGGGTGAGAGAGGGGGGTTGACAGAGAAAGAGAGAGTGTGTGAAAGAGACGGGAAGAGAGAGAGGTTGAGAGAGAAAGAGAGGGATGTGAGAGAGAGGGGAAGAGAGAGAGGGGGTGAGCGAGAGGGGTGAGGGGGGAGGGGTTCGAGAGAGAGCGCGGGGTAAGAGACAAAGGGAGAGAGGTGAGGGGGTGAGAGAGGGAGGAGGGTGAGAGAGAGAGGTGTGAGAGAGAGAGGGGTGAGAGAGAGGGGATAAGAGAGTGAGGGGGGTTGAGAGAGGTGGTGGTGAGAGAGGGGTGGTGAGAGACACAGGGAGTGAGAGAGAAGTGTGAGAGAGGGGGGTGAGAGACAAGGGGTGTTTGAGAGAGAGAAAGTGGGGAGTTGGTAAGAGAGAGTGGAGTGAGAGAGTGAGATGGGATGGACAGAGAGGGGGTGTGAGAGAAAAAGGGAGATGGAGGGGGAGAGAGAGGAGGGCAAAGAGTGGGGGAAGAGAGGGGGGTGTGGGTAAGAAGGGGTTGAGAGAGAAGGGGTGATTGAGAGAGAGAAAGTGTGGGTGTAAGAGAGAGAGTGGTTTGTGAAGGAGAGGGTGTGAGAAAGAGTGGGTGAGAGAGAGGGGTGAGCGAGAGGGGACAGAAGGGAAGGGGTTCGAGAGAGAGAGAGCGCGGGGTAAGAGAGAAAGGGTGTGGGGGGAGGTGAGAGGGTGAGACAGGGAGGAGGGGTGAGAGGGGGTGAGAGAGAGAAGGGTGAGAGAGAGGGGATGAGAGAGTGAGGGGGTTTGAAAGAGGGGGTGGTGAGAGGGGGGTGAGACACATAGGGAGTGAGAGAGAGGGGTGAGAGAGAGGGGGTGAGAGACAATGGGTGATTGAGAGAGAGAAAGTGGGGAGGGAGTAATAGAGAGAGTGGAGTGAGAAGGAGAGGGTGTGATTGAGACAGTGTGTGAGAGAGAGGGGGTGAGAGAGAGGGGTGGGTGGAGGAGTTAGAGAGAGAGCGTGGGTAAGAACGAAAGGGTGTGAGAGGGCGTGAGAGAGAGAGAGGTGAGGGAGGCGATGAGAGAGGGGGGTGAGAGAGAGAGGGTTTGAGAAAGAGAGAGGGCGTGAGAGATTGAGCGTGTAAGAGAGTGAGGGGATGAGAGAGTGAGAGGGGTTGAGAGACGGGGTGGTGAGAGAGAGGGGGGTGAAAGAGAGACGAAGTGAGAGACAGAGGTGAGAGAGAGAGGGGTTTAGAGAGAGGGGTTGAGAGAGGGGTGAGAGAGAGGGGTGAGAGAGAAGGGGTTGAGAGAGAGGGAGGTGGGAGAGAGAGAGGGGTGATAGAGAGAGGGGATGAGAGAGTGAGAGGCTGGAAGAGAGGAGGTGGGAGAGAGAGCGGGTGAGAAAGAGAGAGATGGGTGAGAGGGCGGTGAGAGGGAGAGGTGGGAGTGAGTGACAGAGAGGGAATGGGAGAGAGAGGGAGTGAGAGAGAGGGGGAGAGAAGGAGAGAGAGGGGATGAGAGAGGCAGAGAGATGGTGGGAGAGAGGGAGGGATGAGAGGGCGAGGGTGTGTGAGATTGTGTGCGAGAGAGGGGGCTGTGAAAAAGATTGGGGTGGGAGAGAGAGGGGTGACGGAGAGAGAGGGGAGAGAGAGAGGGGAGTGAGAGAGAGATGGATGTGAGAGAGAGAGGGTTGAGATAGAGGGGGTTGAGTGACTGAGGAGGTGAGAGAGTGAGGGAATTAGAGATTGAGGTGCGTTGAGAGAAGAGGTGGTGAGAGGGGGCGGTGAGAGAGAGAGGGAGTGAGAGAGAGGGGTGAGAGAGAGGGGTTGACAGAGAAAGAGAGGTCTGAGAGAGAGTGGTGTGAGAGAGGGTGTGAGAGAGAGGGGTGTGTGAAATAGATTGGGGTGGGAGAGAAAGGGGTGACAGAGAGAGAGGGGGTGAGAGAGAGATGGACGTGAGAAAGAGAGAGGGGTTGAGAGAGAGTGGGGTGAGAGACTGAGGGGGTGAGAGAGTGAGGGGATGAGAGTTTGAGGGGTGTTGAGAGAGGGGTTGGTGGAGGGGTGAGAAAGAGGGAGTGAGAGAGAGAGGGGTGCGAGAGATGTGTTGACAGAGAAAGAGAGGGGTGAGAGACAGGGTGTGAGAGAGAGTGGTGAGAAAGAGAGGGGTTGAGAGAGAGGAAGGTGGGAGAGAGAGACGGGGTGAGAGACAGGAGGTGAGGGACTGATGGGGTGAGAGAGTGAGGGGATGAGAGATTGAGGGGGGTTGGGAGAGGGGGTGAAGAAAGAGGGGGGTGAGAGAGAGATAGATGTGAGAGAGAGGTGTTTGGGGTGTGAGAGACAGGGGTTAGAGAATGAGGGGTTGAGTGTTTGAGGGGTGTTGAAAGGGGGGTTGTGAGAGGGGGGTGGTTAGAGAGAGAGGGAGTGAGAGAGAGGTTGAGAGAGAAAGAGAGGGGTGAGAGAGAGGGGAAGAGAGAGAGGCGGTAAGCGAGAGGGGTGAGAGGGGGAGGGGTTCGAGAGAGAGCGCAGGGTAAGAGAGAAAGGGAGAGGGGTGACGTGGTGAGATAGGGAGGAGGGTGAGAGAGAGGGGGGTTAGAGAGAGAGGGGTGAGAGAGAGGGGATGAGAGAGTGAGGGGGGTTGAGAGAGGTGGTGGTGAGAGAGGGGTTGTTAGAGACACAAGGAGTGAGAGAGAAGTGTGATAGAGGGGGTGAGAGAAAAGGGGTGTTTGAGAGAGAGAAAGTGGGGAGTGGGTAAGAGAGTGGAGTGAGAAGGAGAGGGTGTTAGAGAGAGAGAGGGTGAGAGAGAGGGGTGAGAGAGCGAGTGGTGAGAGAGTGGTGGTGAGAGAGGGGGGTGAGAGAGAGGAAGTGAGAGAGAGGGGGTGAGAAACAGGGGTGTGAGACAGAGAAGGGGTGTGAGAGAAGGGGAGTGAGAGAGAAGGGATGTGAGAGAGAAAGTGTGTGAGACTGAGAGGATGGGAAAGAGAGAGAGACGTGGGCTAAGAGAGAGAGTGGGTTGAGAGAGTGAGACGGGAGTGAGAGAGAGGTGATGTGAGAGACGGGGGAGAGAGGGGGTAGAGAGTGGCGGGTAAGAGAGGGGTAGAGAGAGGGAGAGAGAGGGGAGAGAGAGAGGTGGAGAGAGAGAGGAGTTGAGAGAGAGGGCGTGAGAGAGAGATTCGTGAGAAAGAGAGAAAGTGAGTGAAAAAGAGAGAGAGTGTAAGTGAGAAAGAGAGAGCTTGAGTGAGAAAGAGAGAGGGGGTGAGAGAGCGAAGGGTGAGAGAGAGGGGGTGGGGTGTGAAGGGGTTGAGAGAGAAGGAGTGAGACGGAGGGGGTGGGACAGAGAGAGAGAGACTGTGGTGAGAGAGAGAGGGTGAGAGAGTGAGATGGGAGTGAGAGGGGGTGTGAGAGAGGGCTGAGAGAGAGAGAGAGTAAGAGAGAGTGGGTGGGAGAGAGAGAGTGGAGAGAGACAAGGGGTGATTGAGAGAGAAACTGGGGACGGGGCAACAGAGAGAGTGGAGAGTGAAGGAGAGGGTGTGAGAGAGAGTGTGGGTGAGAGAAAGGGGTGAGAGAGCGAAGGGTGAGAGAGAGGGGTTGAGAGAGGGGGGTGAGAGAGGGGGGTGGGAGAGAGAGGGGGGGAGAGAGACAGAGCTGGTCGAGAGAGCGGTGAGAGGGAGAGGTGGGAGTGAGTGACAGAGAGGGGGGAGAGAGAGGCATTAAGAAAGAGAGAGGGAGTGAGAGAGATTGTGACAAGGAGAGAGAGGGGATGAGAAAAAGGCAGAGAGATGGTGGGAGAGAATGCGGGGAGAGAGAGAGAGTGTGTGTGAGAGTGTGTGTGGGGGGATGTGAAAGAGATTGGAGAGGCAGAGCGAGAGGGGTGACGGAGAGAGAGGGGAGAGAGAAGGAGAGGGTGTGAGAGAGAGAGAGAGGGTGAGAGAGAGGGGTGAGAGAGCGAGGGGTGAGAGAGTGGTGGTGAGAGAGTGGTGGTGAGAGAGAGGGGGTGAGAGAGAGGAAGTGAGAGAGAGGGTGTGAGAAACAGGGGTGTGAGAGAGAAGGGGTGTGAGAGAGAAGGGATGTGAGAGAGAAGGTGTGTGAGACTGAGAGGGTGGGAAAGAGAGAGAGACGTGGGCTAAGAGAGAGTGGGGTGAGAGAGTGAGATGGGAGTGAGAGAGAGGTGGTGTGAGAGACGGGGGAGAGAGGGGGTAGAGAGTGGCGGGCAAGAGAGTGGTAGAGAGAGGGAGAGAGAGGGGAGAGAGTGAGTGAAAAAGAGAGAGAGTATAAGTGAGAAAGAGAGCTTGAGTGAGAAAGAGAGAGGGGGTGAGAGAGCGAAGGGTGAGAGAGAGGGGTTGAGAGAGAGGGGTGAAAGAGGGGGGTGGGAGAGAGATGGGGTGGGGGGAGAGGGGGTAGAGAGAAAGGGTGTAGAGAGGAGGGAGAGAGTGGGGGAGAGAGTGGGGAGAGACAGGGGAGAGAGAAGGGTGGGGGAGGAGGGGAGAGAGGGGAGCGAGAGAGCGGGAGGTGGAGAGAGAGGAGTGAGACAGAGGGGGTGAGGGAGTGAAGGGGTTGAGAGAGGGGGTGGTGAGAAAGGGTGGCGAGAGACACAGGGAGTGAGAGAGAGGTGTGAGAGAGGGGGTGAGAGACAAGGGGTGTTTGAGAGAGGGAAAGTGGGTAGGGGGTAAGAAAGAGAGTGGAGTGAGAAGGAGAGGGTGTGAGAGAGAGAGAGCTGGGTGACAGGGCGAGGAGAGGGAGCGGTGGGAGCGAGAGACAGAGAGGAGGTGGGAGAGAGAGGGGTGAGAGAGAGAGGGGGTGAGAGAGAGGGAGCGAGAAGGAGACAAAGTGGATGAGAAAGAGGCAGAGAGATGGTGGGAGAGAGGGTTTGGGTGAGAGAGCGAGGGTGTATGAGAGTGTGTGTGTGTGAGAGAGAGAGGGGGATGTGAAAGAGATTGGGTGGGAGAGAGAGGTGACGGAGAGAGTGGAGAGAGAGGGGGGGTAAGAGAGAGAGTGGTGAGAGAGAGGGGTTGAGAGAGAAAGGGAGGGGTGAGAGATAGAGGGGAAGACACAGAGGATGTGAACGAGAGGGGTGAGAGGGCGAGGGGTTAGAGAGAGAGAGCATGGGGTAAGAGCGATAGGGAGAGGGGTGAGGGGGTGAGAGCGGGAGGAGTGGTGAGAGGGGATGACAGAGAGAGGGGTGAGAGAGAGGGGATGAGAGAGTGAGGGAGGTTGAGAGAGGGGGTGGTGAGAGAGCGGTGGTGAGAGACACAGGGATTGAGGCAGAGGTGTACGAGAGAGGGGGTGAGAGAGCGAGGGGTGAGAAAGTGGTTGAGAGAGAGAGGGGGTGAGAGAGAGAAGGGGTTAAGAGTGAGAAGGGTGGGGGGTGAGAAGGAGAGGGGTAGGGGGTTGAGAGGGAGAGGAGTGAGAGAGTGAGTGGGTTGAAGAGTGGGTGTGGGAGAGAGAGGGGGTGAGAGAGAGAGCTGAGTGAGAGGGCGGTGAGAGTGAGAAGTGGGAGTGAGTGACACAGAGGGAGTGGGAGAGAGAGGGGTGAGAGAGAGAGGGGGTGAGAGAGAGGGAGCAATAAGGACAGAGAGGGGATGAGAAAGAGGCAGAGAGATGGTGGGAGAGAGGGAGGTGGTGAGAGAGCGAGGGTGTGTGAGAGTGTGCGTGTGTGAGAGAGGGGATGTGAAAGAGATTGGGTGGGAGAGAGAGGGGTGATGGATAGAGAGGGGAGAGAGAGGGGGTGAGAGAGTGATGGATGTGTGAGATAGAGAGGGGTTGAGAGAGTTAGGGGATGAGAGATTGAGGGTTTTTGAGAGGGGGTGGTGAGAGAGGGGGTTGAGAGAGAGAGGGAGTGAGAGAGAGGGAGTGAGAGAGAGGGAGTGAGGGAGAGAGGGGTGAGAGAGGGGTTGACAGACAAAGAGAGGGGTGAGAGAGAGGGGTGAGAGAGCGTGTGAGAGAATGTGGTGAGAGAGAGGGGTTGACAGAGAAAGAGAGGGGTGAGAGAGAGAGTGGAAGAGAGAGATGGGTCAGTGAGGGGGGAGAGAGTGAGGGGATGAAAGAGTGAGGGGGTGCTGGGTGAGGGGGGTGCGAGAGAGGGGGTGAGATAGAGAGGCGTTGAGAGAGAAGGGGGTGAGAGAGAAGGGTTGAGAGGGAGAGAGAAAGTTAGTAGGGTGTGAGAGAGAGGGTGTAATAGAAAGTGGGAGAGAGAGTGGAATGAGAGAGGGGGAGAGAGAGGGGGAGCAGTGAGAGAGAGAGGGTCTGAGAGAGACGGGGGTGCAAGAGAGGGTGGATGAGAGCGGGAGGGGCTGAGAGAGAGAGGGGCTGAGAGAGATGGGCAGAGAGAGAGGGGGTGAGATAGGGATAGTCTGAGAGAGGAGGGATGAGAGTGGGATGGGGAAAGAGGGACGGGATAAGAGAGGGAGGATGAGAGAGAGGTGTGAGAGAGACAGGAGTGAGAGAGAGGAGTGAGAGAGGGGGGAGAGAGGGGTAGAGAGGGGTAGAGGGGGGAGAGAGTGGGGGAGAAGGGGAGAGGGGGAGACAGAGGGGGGAGAGAGGGAGGGTAATTCTAGAGATAGGTGAGAGAGAGAGGGTGAGAGAGGAGTGAAAGAGGGGGGATAGAGAGGTGGAGAGAGAGGAGGAGAGAAGTTAAGAGAGTTAGAGTGTTGAGAGAAAGAGGGGTGACAGAGAGAGGGGTTTGGGAGAAAGAGGGGGTGTAAGAGGGGGGTGGGAGAGTAGGGTGAGAGGGATAGGGAGAGGGAGAGTAGGTGAGGGGGTGTGTGGGGGATGGGGGTGGGAGAGGGGGTGGGGGAAGTGAGGGATGTGGGGGGGAGATAGAGCGCGTGTGAGGGGGTGGGCGAGAGCGAGGTGTGTGAGAGACAGCTGGGTGAGAGGGGGTGAGGGGGGCTGACAGAGAAAGGTGGTTGAGAGTGAAAGTGAGGGTGATAGAGAGGTTGGTGAAAGATGGTGAATGAGAGAGGGGGAGGGTGAGAGAGAGAGGGGGGTTGAGAGAGAGACGGGAGTGAGTGAGAGAGAGGGTGGGAGAGAGGGGAAGAGAGAGACAGTGAGAATGAGGGGAGTGAGAGAGAGAGGGGGGTGAGAGAGAGGCAGTGAGAAGGAGAGAGAGGGGATGAGAAAGAGATAGAGGGTGGGAGAGAGGGAGGGGGTGAGAAAGAGGGGGTGAGAGACAGGGGTGAGAGAGCGGGGTTAAGATAGAGAGGGGTTGAGTGAGAGAAGGGGTGAGAGAACGAAGGGCGGTGAGAGAGACGAAAGTGAGAGAGACGGGTGAGAGAGAGCAGTTGAGAGAGAGGGGTGAGGTGGGGAGAGAGAGGAGAAATGGGGGAAAGAGGGGGTGAGAGAGAGAGGGTTAGAAAGAGATGGGAGAGAGACCGATTGAGAATGATGGGTTGCAAGAGAGAGGAGGTGAGGGGGAGGACAGAGAGAGAGAGACGCGGAGAGAGAGAGCGACAGACAGAGAGAACGATAGACCAAGAGTGAGTGAGAAGAGGTGAGAAAGATATCATGGACTGAGAGAGAGAGTAAAAGTGACAGACAGAGAGAGCATGAGAGACAGAGAGAGAGAGAGCACGAGCGAGAGAGCGCAAATGAGAGAGACAATGAGATAAGAGAGAGAGGGAGGAAAGAGAGAGAGGGAGGCAAGAGAGAGGGAGAGAGGCAGGGAGAAAGAGAGAGCGTGAGAAGAAGGCGAGAGTGAGAGAGAGAGAGCAAGAGGAAGAGAGCGAGCAGAAGAGTGAGAGAGAGAGAGGATGCGAGAGAGAGAGAGAGGGGTGAGAGAGGGGTGCAAGAGAGGGGGGCGAGAGAGAAGGGGAGAGAGGAGGAGAGAGGGGCGCGATGGAGGGGGAGGGAGAGAGAGTGGGAGAGGAGGTGGGATTGGGGGCAGAGAGAGGGCGCAGAGAGGGGAGAGAGAGAGGGGGCAGAGAGAGGGGGAGAGACGGGGGAGAGAGAGGGGGAGAGAGATGACGGAGAGAGGGGGATGGAGTGGAGGAGAGGGGGAGAGAGGGGATGAGAGAGAGGGGGAGTGAGAGGGGGAGAGAGAGGGGTGAGATAGTGGAATTGAGAGAGAGGGGTTGAGAAACAGGGGTGTGAGAGAGAAGAGGAGTAAGAGAGAAAGGGTGGGAGACAGAGCGGGTGAGAGAGAGAGAGAGACGTGGGCTAAGAGAGAGAGAGTGAGAGTGGCGTGAAATGGGAGTGAGAGAGAGAAGCTGTGTGAGAGGCGATGGAGAGGGGGGTAGAGAGTGGGGGGCAAGAGAGGGGAGAAAGAGAGGGGGAGAGAGAGGGGAGAGAGAGGGGGAGACAGAGAGGAGTTGAGAGAGTGGCTGACAGAGAGAGCGGGTGAGAAAGAGAGTGTGAGTGAAAAAGAGAGAGTGTAAGTGAGAAAGAGAGAGCATGAGTGAGAAAGAGAGCGGGTGAGAGAGAAGGAGTGAGAGAGAGTGGGTGAGGTGAGAGGGGTGTGAGAGAGAAGGGGTGAGAGACAGAGGGGGTGGGACAGAGAGAGAGACTGTGGTGACAGAGAGGGGTGAGAGAGTGAGATGTGAGTGAGAGAGAGGGTGTGTGAGAGAGGGGTGAGAGAGAGAGGGAGTGTGAAAGAGAGGGGTAAGAGAGCGAGGGGTGAGAGAGAGGGGTTGAGGAGGGGTGAGAGAGAGGGGGGTAGAGAGAGAGGGGGTGGGGGGAGAGAGACCGCAGGGTAAAAGAGAAAGGGTGTGAGAGAGGGAGAAGGGTGAGGGGGTGCGAGAGGGTGGAGGGGTGAGATGGGGTGAGAGAGAGAGGGGTGAGAGAGAGGGAATGAGAGAGTGAGGGGTTGAGAGAGATGAGGGTGAGAGAGAGAAGGGGGATGAGAGAGAGGGGAGTGAGAGAGAGGGGAGTGAGCAAGAAAGGAGTGAGAGAGCGGTTGAGAGAGAGTGGGGTTGAGAGAGAGGGGTTGAGAGAGAGGGGTTGAGAGAGGGGTTGAGAGAGAGGAGATGAGAGAGAGAGACGGCGGAAAGGGGGGTGAGAGAGAGACAGAGGGTTAGAGAGAGGGGAGAGAGGGGGGTTGAGAAAGATGTGTTGAGAGAGAGAGGAGTTGAGGGGGAGGACTGAGATAGAGAGAGACGGAGAGAGACGGAGAGAGAGTGCGACAGACAGAGAAAACGATAGAGCAAGAGTGAGAGAGAAGAGGTGAGAGAGGTGGGGTGGACTGAGAGAGAGAGAGTGAGTGACAGACAGAGAGAGCATGAGCGACAGAGAGAGAGCACGAGAGAGAGACTGAACGAGAGAGACCGTGAGATAAGAGAGACAGGGAGGCAAAAGAGAGGGAAAGAGACAGGGAGAGAGAGAGAGCGTGAGAAGAGGATGAGAGAGTGAGAGAGTGAGAGCAAGAGGAAGAGAGCGACCGGAAGAGTGAGAGAGAGAGGATGTGGGATAGAGGGGAGAGAGTGGGTGATAGAGAGGTGTTGAGAGAGAGAGGGTGAGAGAGAGAAGGTGTTTGACAGAGAAGGGGTGTGAGACAGAGGGGGTGGGAGAGAGAGAGACGTGGGGTAAGAGAGAGAGAGAGTGGGGTGAGAGAGTGAGATGGGAGAGAGAGAGGGGGATGTGAGAGACAGGGGAGAGGGGGGTACAGATTGAGGGGCTAGACAGGGGGAGAGAGATAGGAGAGAGAGAGGGGAGACAGAGGGAGAGAGAGGGGTGAGAGACGGGATGAATAAATTGGGCAGACAGAGGGGGAGAGAGAAGGGAAGAGAGAGGGAGAGAGAGGGTTCGAGAGAGGGGGTGAGGGGGGGTGGGTGAGAAAGAGAGAGAGTGAGTAAAAAAGAGAGAGAGCGTAAGTGAGAAAGAGAGAGTGAGTGAGAAAGAGAGAGCGGGTGAGAGAGAGGGGTTCAGAGAGAGAGGGGTGAGAGAGAGAGAGAGAAAGAATGGTGGGAGATCGAGAGAGGCTGAAAGAGAGGGCCTGAGAGAGGGAGGATGAGAGAGGCGGTGAGAGAGTAGGGGTGTGAGAGAGAGGTAAGAGAGAGAGAGGGTGTGAGAGAGAAGGGGGTGAGAGAGAGAAGGGTGAGAGAGATGTGTGAGAGAGAGGGGGTAAGAGAGAGGGTTGAGAGAGAAAGGGTGTGAGAGAGGGAGGGTGAGAGAGAGACGGAGGTGAGAGAGAGGGTGAGAGGGAGAAGTAAGAGAGAGGGGTGAAAGAGAGAAAGGGGGTGAGAGAGAGAGGGCCTGAGAGAAAGAGGTGTGAGAGAGAGGGGCAAGAGAGAGAGGGGTGAGAGAGAGGGGGTGTGAGAGAGATCGGAGTGGAAGGGAGAGCTGGTGAGAAATAGAGAGGGGGTGAGAGAGATACAGGCAGAGAAAGAGAATGTGAGAGAGAGAAATTGAGAGAGAGGTGTGAGAGAGAGGGAGTAAGAGAGCGAGAGGGGAAAGAGAGAGAAGGGTGAGAGGGTGAGAGAAAGGGAGGATGAGAAAGATCAGGGTGGGGGAGAGAGCGGGTGAGAAAGAGAAAGGGGGTGAGTGAGAGTGGGGTAGAGAGCGGGCTGAGAGAGAGAGAGGGGTGAGAGAGAGAGGCGTGAGAGAGAGGGGTGAGAGAGAGGGTTGTGAGAGAGATGGGTGAAAGAGGGGGGTTGTGACAGAGAGGGGGCGGTGAGAGAGGGGTGAGAGAGAGGGTGAGAGAGAGGGGGGTGAGAGAGAGAGGGTGAGAGAGAGAGAGAGAGGTGAGAGAGAGAGGGGTGAGAGAGAGGTGTGAGAGAGAGGGGCTGAGAGAGAGGGGTGAGAGAGAGAGAGGGATGAGAGAGTGAGAGGGGCTGAAAGAGAGGGCCTGAGAGAGGGTGGATGAGCCAGACGGTGAGAGAGAGAGGTATGATAGAGAGAGAGGGGGGTGAGAGAGAGAGAGAGGGTGTGTGAGAGAGGGTGTAAGAGAGCGGGGAGTGAGAGAGAGAGGGGTGAGAGAGAGACAGGGCCTGAAAGAGGGGGTGAGAGAGAATGGGTTAGAGGGAGAGGGTGAGAGAGAGAGGGCTGCGAGAGAGGGGGTGAGAGAGATAGGTGTGAGAGAGTGTGAGGGCCTGAAAGAGAGGGCCTGAGAGAGGGGGTGAGAGAGAATGAGTGAGAGAGAGAGGGTGAGTGAGAGATGGTGAGAGAGAGAGGTGTGAAAGAGAGGGGGTGAGAGAGAGGCGTGAGAGAGTGCGAGGGGCAGAAAGAGAGGGCCTGAGAAAGGGGGGGGGGGGGTGAGAGAGGCGGTGAGAGAGAAGGGGTGAGAGAGAGAGGTGAGAGAGAGAGTGAGGGGAGAGAGAGTGCGAGCGGCTGAAAGAGAGGGCCTGAGAGAGGGGGTGAGAGAGAATGGGTGAGAGAGAAGGTGAGAGAGAGAGTGTGAGAGAGAGAGAGAGGATGAGAGAGAGGGGGTGAGAGAGAGAGGGTGAGAGAGAGAGGAGAGAGAGTGAGAGGGGTGAGAGAGTGAGAGGGGCTGAATGAGAGGGCCTGAGAGAGAAGGTATGAGAGAGAGAGAGGTATGAGAGAGGGGTGTGAAAGAGAGGGGTGTGTGAGAGAGAGGGTGAGAGAGAGGTGTGTGTGAGAGAAAGGGGTAGGAGAGAGAGGGGGTGAGAGAGTGCGAGGGGCTGAAAGAGAGGGTCTGAGAGGGTGGGGTGAGAGAGGGGGTGAGAGAGAGGGGTGAGAGAGAGAGAGGTTGTGAGAGAGAGGGGGTGAGAGAGAGGGTGAGAGAGAGGTGGGCGAGAGAGAGGGGTGAGAGAGAGGGGTGAGAGAGAGAGTGTGTGAGAGAGAGAGTGGTGAGAGACAGTGGGGTGTGAGAGTGAGGGGGTGAGAGAGAGGGGGTGTGAGAAAGAAGGGTGAAAGAGAGAGGGAGTGAGAGAGGGGGTGAGAGAGGGGGCTGTGAGAGGGGGGTGAGAAAGAGAGAGAGTGAGTAAAAAAGAGAGAGAGCGTAAGTGAGAAAGAGAGAGTGAGTGAGAAAGAGAGAGCGGGTGAGAGAGAGAAAGAATGGTTGGAGATCGAGGGAGGCTGAAAGAGAGGGCCTGAGAGAGGGGGGATGAGAGAGGCGGTGAGAGAGTAGGGCTGAGAGAGAAAGGGAAGAGAGAGGGAGGGTGTGAGAGAGAAGGGGGTGAGAGAGAGAAGGGTGAGAGAGGTGTGTGAGAGAGAGGGGGTAAGACGGAGGGTTGAGAGAGAAAGGGTGTGAGAGAGGGAGGGTGAGAGAGAGAGACGGAGGTGAGAGAGAGGGTGAGAGGGTGAAGTAAGAGAGAGGGGTGAAAGAGAGAAAGGGGGTGAGAGAGAGAGGGCCTGAGAGAAAGAGGTGTGAGAGAGAGGGGCAAGAGAGAGAGGGGTGAGAGAGAGGGGGTGTGAGAGAGATCGGAGTGGAAGGGAGAGCTGGTGAGAAATAGAGAGGGGGTGAGAGAGATACAGGCAGAGAAAGAGAATGTGAGAGAGAGAAATTGAGAGAGAGGTGTGAGAGAGAGGGAGTAAGAGAGTGAGAGGGGAAAGAGAGAGAAGTGTGAGAGGGTGAGAGAAAGGGAGGATGAGAAAGATCAGGGTGGGGGAGAGAGCGGGTGAGAAAGAGAAAGGGGGTGAGTGAGAGTGGGGAGAGAGCGGGGTGAGAGAGAGAGGGGTGAGAGAGAGAGGCGTGAGAGAGAGGGGTGAGAGAGAGGGTTGTGAGAGAGATGGGTGAAAGAGGGGGGTTGTGACAGAGAGGGGGCGGTGAGAGGAGGGTGAGAGAGAGGGGGGTGAGAGAGAGAGGGTGTGAGAGAGAGAGAGAGGTGAGAGAGAGAGGGGTGAGAGAGAGGTGTGAGAGAGAGGGGCTGAGAGAGAGGGGTGATAGAGAGAGGGATGAGAGAGTGAGAGGGGCTGAAATAGAGGGCCTGAGAGGGGGTGGATGAGCCAGACGGTGAGAGAGAGAGGTATGATAGAGAGAGAGGGGGGTGAGAGAGAGAGAGAGAGGGTGTGTGAGAGAGGGTGTAAGAGAGCGGGGAGTGAGAGAGGGGGCGGTGAGAGAGGGGGTGAGAGAGAGGATGAGAGGGAGAGAGAGAGGGATGAGAGAGAGGTGGGAGAGAGAGAGGGGTGAGAGAGGGGGGGTGGGAGAGAGAGGGGTGTAAGAGAGAGAGAGGGGGGTGAGAAAGAGAGGGCCTGAGAGAGAATGGGTGGGAGAGAGAGGATGAGAGAGAGAGAGGGTGAGAGAGAGAGAAGTGTGAGAGAGACAGGGCTTGAGAGAGAGGGGAGTGAGAGATGGAAGGTTAGAAGGGGGTCAGAGAGAGGGGGTGTGAGAGAAGGGGATGAGAGAGAGGGTGTGTGATAGAGGGGAGAGATGAGAGAGAGCGGGGTGAGGGTTGTTGAGAGAGAAAGGGGGCTGAGTGAGAGACGCGGAGATAGAAAAAGGGGTTCACAGAGAGGGGAGGTGAGAGAGAGAGGGATGAGAGGGAGAGAGAAGAGTGTGAGAGAGAGAGGGTGAGAGAGGTGTGTGAGAGAGACAAGGGTTGAGAGAGAGGTGTGTGAGAGAGAGAGAGGTTGTGAGAGGGAGAGGGGCTGAAAGAGAGGGCCTGAGAGAGACGTGAGAGAGGGGGTGAGAGAGAAGAGGTGAGAGAGAGGTGAGAGAGAGGGGGTGAGAGGGTGAGAGAGAGAGGGAGGATGAGAAAGGTTGGGTTAGGGGAGAGAGCGGGTGAGAAAGAGAAAGGGGGTGAGTGAGAGTGGAGGAGAGAGAGGGGGTGAGAGAGAGACGTAAGAGAGAGGGGGGGTGAAAGAGAGAGGGGCAAGAGACAGAGTGAGAGAGAGGCGTGAGAGAGAAGGTGTGTGAGAGAGACAGAGGGTTGAGAGAGAGGTGTGTGAGAGAGAGAGAGGGGATGAAAGAGAGGGCCGGAGAGAGGGGATGAGAGAGAGAGGGTGAGAGAGACGGGGTGAGAGAGAGAGGTGAGAGAGAGAGAGGGGTGAGTTAGAGAGCGGGTGTGAGTAAGGTCGGGGTGGAAGAGAGATGGGGTGGAAGAGAGCGCGGGTGTGAAAGAGAGAAAGGGTGAGAGAGAGACAGGCTGAGAGAGAGAGAGAGGGTGAAAGAGAGGGGGTGAGAGAGGGGAAAGAGAGAGAGGATGAGAGAGGGAAACGGGTAAGAGAGAGAGGGGGGTGAGAGAGAGAGAGGGGTGAGGGAGAGAGAGGGGTGAGGGAGAGAGAGGGGTGAGGGAGAGAGGGGGTGTGAGAGAGATTGGGTGGAAGAGAGAGAGGGTGAGAAAGAGACGGGGTGAAAGAGAGACGGGCTGAGAGAGAGAGGAAGAGAGCGAGTGGGCTGAAAGAGAAAGGGGGCTGAGGCGGGGGGTGAAGAAGAGAGCGGGCTGAGATAGAGGGGGTGAGAGAGAGGGGATGAGAGACAGGAGGTCAGAGACAGAGGGGGAGACAAAAGGTTGTGTGAGGGAGGGGAGAAAGAGAGGGGGGAGGGGTAGAGAGGGGGAAAGAAAGGAGGAGAGAGAGGGTGGAGAGAGAGGGAGGATAGAGACGAGGAGAGAGAGAGCGGATGAGTGGGTGTGAGAAAGAGGGTGAGAGAGAGAAGGGGATGTAAGAGAGAGGTTGAGAGAGAGAAGGGTGAAAAAGGGACAGAGGTGTGGGAAAGGGAGAGGGGGGAGAAAGGAAGAGGGGATGAACGAGAGGGGATCAGAGAAAGAATGGAGGTGAGGGGGTGAGAGAGAGTGAGTGGGAGAGAGGGGGTTGGAGAGAGAGGGGGCGAGAGAGAGAGGGTGAGAGAGAGAGGGAGGATGAGAAAGATCGGGGTGGGGGAGAGCGCGGGTGAGAAAGAGAAAGGGAGTGAGTGAGAGTGGGGGAGAGAGATGGATTGAAAGAGAGACGTAAGAGAGAGAAGGGGGTGAAAGAGAGAGAGGGGTAAGAGAGAGAGGGTGAGAGAGAGGTGTCAGAGAGAAGGTGTGTGAGAGAGATCAGGGTGGGAGAGACTGGGGAGAGAGAGAGGGGGCTGAGATAGAGAGAGGACTGAGAGAGAGAGGTGAGAGAGAGGGGTGAGAGAGAAGGGGTGAGAGACAGAGCGTGTGAGAGAGAGGTGTGTGAGAGAGAGAGAGGGTAATAGAGAGGGGGGAGTGAGAGAAATCGGAGTCGAAGAGAAAGCGGGGTGAGAGAGAGAGACAGGCAGAGAAAGAGAGGGTGAGAGAGAAGGTGAGAGAAAGGCGTGGGAGAGAGGGGGTAAGAGAGAGAAGGGAAAGAGAGACAAGGGTGAGAGAGAGGGGGTGGGAGATAGAGACAGGCTGAAAGAGAGGGCCTGAGAGAGAAGGGGTGAGAGAGGGGGTGAGAGAGAAGGGGTGAGAGAGAGAGGGTGAGTGACAGAGGGGTAAGAGAGAGAGGGGTAGGAGAGAGAGGGTGAGAGAAAGAGAGAATGGAGTGAGAGAGAGGTGTGTGTGAGAGAGAGTGTAAGAGAGAGAGGGTTGAGAGAGAGAGGGTGAGAGAGAAAGGGGTGAGAGAGATTGAGAGAAAGGGTAAGGGAAAGAGGGGGTGTGAGAGAGATCAGGGTGGAAGAGAGAGCGGGTGTGAAAGACACAGGGGGTGAGAGCGAGACAGGCTGAGAGAGAGAGAGAGGGTGAGAGAGGTGGGGTGAGGGGGGTGATAGAGAGGGATAAGAGACAGAAAGGGGTAAGAGCGAGAGGGGTGAGATAGTGAGAGTGAGGGGTGAGAGAGAGGGGTGAGGGAGAGAGACAGGCTGAGTTCGAGAGAGAGGGTGAGAGAGAGGGGTGAGAGAGGGTGAGAGGGAGAGATAAGAGAGAGAGAGGGGTGAAAGAGAGACAGGGGGTGAGAGAGAGATGGCCTGAGAGAGAATGGGTGAGGTAGAGAGAGGGGCAAGAGAGAGGGAGATGAGAGAGAGAGGGTGAGAGAGATAGGCGTGAGAGAGAAGGTGTGTGAGAGAGATCAGGGTGGGAGAGACTGGGGAGAGAGAGAGGTGGGCTGAGAGAGAGAGAGAAGGCTGAGTGAGAGGGATGAGAGAGAGGGGTGAGAGTGAAGGGGTGAGAGAGAAAGGGTGAGAGAGAGAGGGTTAATAGAAAGAGGGGTGAGAGAGAGAGGGGTGAGAGAGAGGGTGTGTGTGAGAGAGTTCAGATTGGAAGAGAGAGCTGGTGAGAAAGAGAGAGGGGGTGAGAGAGAGACAGGCAGAGAAAGAGAGGGTGAGAGAGAGAAGATGAGAGAGGCGTGAGAGAGGGAGATAAGAGAGTGAGAGGACTAAGAAAGAAAGGGTGTGAGGGAGAGAGTGAGGGGGCTAGAGAGAGGAGAGAGAGAGAAGGGATGACAGGTAGAGCGGGGTGAGTGAGAGAGGGGGTGAGAGAGAGAGGGGTGAGAGAGGGGGGTGAGAGAGGGCATAGAGAGAGAGGGGTGAGAGAGAGATGTGTGAGAGAGAGGGGTGTGAGAGAGAGGGGTGAGAGAGGGGGTGAGAGAGGGGGCGGTGAGAGCGGGGGCGAGAGAAAGAGGGTGAGAGAGAGAGAAGGGTGAAAAGGTGAGAGAGAGAAGGAGGATGAGAATCGGGGTGGGGGAGAGAGGGGTGTGAAAAAGAGGCGTGAAAGAGAGGGGGGTGTGACAGAGTGGGGGTGAGAGAGCGGGGGTGAGAGAGAGTGTGTGAGAGAGAGGGACGAGAGAGAGAGGGATGAGAGAGAGAGGTGTGAGAGAGAGGGATGTAAGAGAGAGGGGGAGAGACAGAGAGAGAGGGCCTGAGAGGTGGTGAGAAAGAATGGGTGAGAGAGAGAGGGTGATAGAGAGAGATGTGAGAGAGAGGGAGTGATAGAGATATGGGTGAGAGAGAGATCGGGGTCAGAGAGTGAGAGGAGCTGAAAGAAAGGGCCTGAGAGAGGGGTGAGACAGAGGGGTGAGAGAGCGAGGTGCGATACAGATCGGTGTGGAAGAGAGAGCGGGTGAGAAATAGAAAGGGGGTGAGTGAGAGTGGGGGAGAGAATGGGGGTGAGAGAAATAGATAAGAGAGAGAAGGGTGTAAGAGAGAGAGAGAGAGGAAAGAGAGTGAAGGGTGAGAGGGGGAGGATGAGAAAAATCGGGGTGGGGGAGAGAGCGGGTGAGAATGAGAAAGAGGGTGAGAGAGATGGGGGAGTGTGGGGGAGAGAGAGGGGTGAGAGAGAGAGGGGGAGAGAGGGGTGAATGAGAAGGGCAGAGAGAGGGTGAGAGAAAGATGTGAGAGAGGGGTAAGAAATGGAGGGGTAGGAGTGAGGGAGGGTGAGAGAGAGGGTGATAGAGTGGTGTATGTGAGAGGGCTACGAGAGAGAGGGTTGACAGAGAGAGGGTTGAGAGCGAGAGGATGAGAGAGGGGTTGAGAGTGACAGGGGTTGAGAGAGAGGTGTGTGAGAGAGACGGGTGAGACAGAGCGAGGGGCTGAAAGAGAGGGCCTCAGAGAGAGGGGGTGAGAGAGGGGGTGAGAGAGAAGGGGTGAGAGGGTGAGAGAGAGAGAGGGGTAATAGAGAGAGGGCTAGGAGAGAGAGAGCGAGCGAGAGAGGGGGATATGAGAGAGAGGGGTGTCAGAATAGAGAGGGATGAGAGAAAGGGTGAGAGAGAGATGGGTGAGAGTTAGAGAGGTGTGAGAGAAAGAGAGAAGCGGTGTAAGAGAGAGAGAGGGATGAGAGTGAGGGGTGAGAGAAAGAAAGGGCCTGAGAGAGGGTGACAGAGACGGGATGAGAGAGAAGGGGTGAGAGAGAGAGGTGTGTAAGAGAGAGGGGAGAGAGAGAGAGGGTTGAGAGAGAGAGGGGTGAGAGAGAAAGGGGTGAGAGAGAAAGGGGGTGTGAGAGAGATCGGAGTGGAACAGAGAGCGGGTGAGAAAGAGAGGTGGTGAGAGAGAGACAGGCAGAGAAAGAGAGGGCGAGAGAGAAGGTGAGAGAGAGTGGGTAAGAGAGAGAGGGGAAAGAGAGAGCATGTGAGAGAGTGAGAGAGAGTGAATGATGAGAGAGAGGAGAGAGAGAGGGTGGATCACAGATAGAGCAGGGTGAAGGAGAGAGGTCGTGAGAGAGAGAAAGGGGTGAGAGAGAGGAGATGAGAGAGAGGCGTGAGAGAAAGAGGGGGGTGAGAGAGAGAGCATGAGAGAGAGAAAGGTGAGAGAGAGAGGGGTGTGGGGGGGGTGAAAGAGAGGGGGGTGTGACAGAGAGGGGGCATTCAGAGAGAGGAATGTGAGAGAGGTTGAGAGACAGGTGTGTGTGAGAGAGAGAGAATACAGAGAGAGAGGAGTGAGAGAGAGAGGATGAGAGAGAGAGGGATGTGAGAGAGATGGGGTTGAGACAGAGGTGTGAGAGAGAGAGTGGCTGAAAGAGAGGCCCTGAGAGAGAAGGGGTGAGAGAGAGAGGTTGAGAGAAAGAGAGGTGAGAGAGAGAGGGGTAAGAAATGGAGGGTAGAAGAGAGGGTGGGTGAGAGAGGGTGTGTGAGAGAATGGGTGAGAGAGAGGTGTGAGAGAGAGGGGTAAGAGAGAGGGTTGAGAGAGAGGGTTGAGAGTGAGATGGTTAGAGAGAGAAGAGGGTTTGAGAGAGACAGGGTTTGAGAGAGAGGTGTGTGTGAGAGAGAGGGGCTGAAAGACAGGGCCTGAGAGAGGGGGTGAGAGAGGGGGGGAGAGAGAAGGTGAGAGACAGAGAGAGGGATCCTACACACGGATTAAAAATACCACCATTTTGACTGGGACAACACATCTATCCTGGGACAGTCAAACCAAAGACACGCCAGAGAATTCCTAGAGGCCTGGCATTCCAACCACAATGCCATAAACAAACACATCGATCTAGATACCATCTATCAACCCCTCAGAAAACGAACAGGAAATGACATCACCACAATTCCCAGGAACCCCATCCAGGAGAAAGATATAAATAGAAAGCAGGAGACAACAGCTTCGCTTCACTTGGAGGTTGCCACTGATGTTGTTACCTAGCCAGGTAATGAAACGTCTGGATATCAAAGCTACAGCTCAGCGAGCAAACCTACACCCTACATTTTAAATCATTTTTCATGTTTATGTTGCATGAATCTGCGGTTATTGATCCACAGTTTAATTTCACTCCCTATAGGTAACATGCTGATTTCTCCAGTTGTTCATAGTTCAATGTGATGCATCCAGTGTGTGCATAACGAGAGGGAGCTTGCTTCCCACATTTTATGTTTATCTGTGCCTTATGTCCAACCTTCATCAATGGCGAGAGCAAGGGGTGAGGGCGAGACAAATGTGCAAGTCTCTCCGTGCCCATGCATGGCACCCACAGCGGCAATTCTCCACTGAGCCAGTTCGCAGTGCCCCTACACCCACGCCCTGCCCCTTGTGAAGTATCTCCATTATTTTGTGCTGTCTCACTGTGCTCTTCTCACCAGGATGAATTACTTCTACTCAACCTCCTCCAGATTTCATCTGACAAAACATTCATTAAGAATCCCTTTGCATAATCATGCACTTTGCAGCTCTCGTTATTTGATTTTCCTGGATGTCTTTCATACGAAAAAACGTTCACAGCAACTTGACTTGAAAAAGAAAGCCGCACTTCTTTTCATTATCCTAATGCAACCTACATTTCAATGCAGTTTAATCAACAGGCTCAAAATATTCTTTGAGATTTTGTAATAGCATCAATGCATATAAGCTAACCATTGGAGTTCCAATACGACAGCTGAAAAGAGCACCATTGAAAGCTGTTGCTAACAGCAACGAGAGTGGGATTCGAACCCACGCGTGGAGAGTACAATAGATTAGCAGTCCATCGCCTTAACTTCACGGCCACCTCATTACAGATGTGGGTAAGGGCATGACCTTATGAATAATTGAATTGCGTAAATTATGCAGAGCAGCAGATATTTCTCCCTGGTGTTGGTGAAACGATTAATAACACAGTCCGGTTCCAAGACTATGGTCTGACCCCTGGGTTGTGGGGCAAGCGCATTCCCACTGACACACTATGCACACAGTGATCTGAACAAAAATGAGGAAATGAATATGTAACAAGGTCTGTTGAATTCTGTGAAGATTTGAAGTCAACGGACTGAAGAACCCGGGACAGCAGGAGGTGTTCTTTAAATAAAGAGTTGGATAGAGCTCTTAAGGATAGTGGAATCAAGGGTTATGGAGATAAGGCACGAACAGGATACAGATTGAGGATGTTCGGTAATGATCATAATGAATGGTGGTGCTGGCTCGAAGGGCAGAAAGGCCTTCTCCTGCACCTGCTGTCTATTGTCTATTAAATTGCCTGTGAGGAATTGTTTTCCAGTCTGGAGGAGAGTGCATAGTGCTCAATGTCATTATTCGGAACACCTAACTTCCGCTCAGATGTATTTGACACGCACTTGTGTACAGAACAGATAAATTCAAAATCCAAAATAAGGTTAAACTGACAATTGAACTGAACAATGCAAAACCCTTGATCTGTATCATATTCCTGGGCCGTGCGACACCAAGTCACTGTATGATCACAGCAACACAGTGAGCAAGTGTCAGAAGGAAAAGGAGTGCAGTGTCAGAGCGCATGCTGGGAGCAGCAGGTGACAGACGGGGAAGTGCATTTCCCAGAACAGGAACACTTCCCAAACAGCGGACTGCGGTGGAAGGATTCAGAGGGGGTTTATACTTTGGAATTTGATGCCAGAGACACAATGGAGACCTGTCATTGAGTCTGTTCAAGATAAAGATTTTAAGATTTCTACAGATGCAAAACAAAATAAAAAGCTCATGGGCTAGTGAAGGCAAAAGATGAAATTGTACATTTCATCAATCTATCCATCTTTACAATGAGTACCTCAACACTTTCCTCACTCGGGGACAGAACCACTGGTGAAGATGATCATATAATCCCCGTTACTAGCCATGGAATCAGAGAAACTCGGTTTCCCAAACGTTAAGGTAAAACCAGGAATGTGGAGGTAAGCATTAATGTGTTGCTCCTGTGCTGAAGGTGACCAGTGCACGGTATCTCTGTTCCAGTACAGTGGGGTGTACTGTGCCGAAGTTTTAATTTTGAGCCTCACATGGAGCAGCTTTAATTTGTCCTCGTGTTGAGGGATACGGACAGAAGGTGATATTGAGCAAAGCCAAGTTTATGGGAAAATACCCGTGTTTGTGGATTGAGAAACGACCTTTTCTGGATAATGACTCCTTGATCAACAAACATACTGCAAGTATCCAAAACGTGAAGAGACATATGTGGAGAGAGAGCCGAAGGTGATTTTTCATCAGATGGATAACGTTTCCCATGTGCACTGCGTTAAATTCCGGGAAAATCGATGTTGAACTGGTTTCATGTTACACAGTTTTTTGTAAACTCACAAAGGTTGTTGCAATAATAAAAGATAAATCACATAGGACCGTTTGAATACTGTATTGAACTGAATTTTGATCTGAGCATATTTTTATCTTAAATGGCTTGCTGCAGAGAAGTACAGAGGGTTACCAATACAAAAGGACAGAGTCTTCTTGGTGGATTTCTTGGGTGGAGTTAAGAATGTACGAAATATACATAACATCATGTGAATGTGGTCAAAGCTTTAAAGTAGGTGTTGCGTCTCCAAGTGACGATTCAATTCCTACTCATTGGGATATAACTTTTGTCTGCAGATATTTTTCGACATCAGCTCCATTTACAGAGTTTCACATTGAATAATACGCCACACCTTACCAATCCATGAACTTTTTATACTCAGCCTTATTCAGTTGTACGTGTTCATGAAATGTCTTTGTGTCTGAAGTCAACAAATTCGAAATTGTTACGCAATCACACTGACTTTCACTCAATGGTAAATTCTCTCCTTGTATGTTTGTTCGTGTATCTTTTAAAATACTCTGAAGTCAGCGTCTACGTTTTATTTCTGGAAAGTCGTTCACGATTTAAATAACTCTATTGAATGGACGAAACTCTCATCCAAACTTTTCTTAATCATTCCCGAATGGTTTTCAAGCTCTAACTAAAGTTGTTGATTCACTGGAAAGAGGGAATTTCCCCAATTTACTCATTCAAACATCGCGTTATGTGAAAATCTCATTTATTTACATCAAACTTGCATGTTTCTGTTCCAGCATTTCCAAATCTCGTGAATAAACTCCTTCATTCTTTCTATCATCCCGTTTGTATACTTTCTGATATTTTTATGTCTCAGTGAACAACATCACTTGGCTTTCTAATATCTTGCTATACAGGAAACAGCGTCTGTGCCCTTTCTAACTTCTTCACATGTTTTTGGTGGAGAATGAGGACAAGGATTACACACAATGTTCCCAGTACTGAGTGTGACCAAAAGATTTTACAGTTACACTATGAACTCTTTGCTTTTTAAATATGACGCCTCTATTTATAAACTCCAATAAGGTAAATTACGATCTATCCAGTTCATGAACATCGTCTCCATGGAGATGAAAATTATCTATCACTTCCTTTATTGTTCCACGGAATGTCTGAAAGGTTTGTAAGGCCAACATCGCTAAATCCCCGTGTCTTGAGTCAGTCTCAGCTATTTCTAAAGGCGACTGAAGTTCAAATACTTCATAGTGTGTCTCCCGTCATTCCTGTGCAGACTGGTTCTGGACAGTAAATGCCATCACCAAAGGCCACCGTGGATCTGAAATCAACAGTTTTCACATCTTAATTTTCGTAGCTGTTGTGTATCATATGTCCATGTTCTTGTTCAATTTGTTCATCATTTCATGGGTCCCTGTATTGAATTCTACTGAATGATTAATTTGTGAATCATTCACCACTTATTCGAAACTCCATGGAACATTGAATGATGTTACTCATATGCTTCCAGAGGACAGTCCTGCCATAACTGGGTTGAATCAGTGAACATTCCCCACGTCTCCTCGAAGGCAAGGATTTCCTTTTCCTTTTTAGGAGATCATTACAGCACTGAATCCCATGTGTGCGTTCATTAAAACCAAAACAATTGCAGCAAGACTTTAAAACTAAGATTTTGCTATCTGCTTGCATTGGTTGTCCCAAATATTACATTCCGTATTATGGTATGTTTGTGGATGAAAGCACTTTCTGAATCTTGAGCAATTATATTTCAGTTTTGTCAAAAAAATATCATTCGCTGTTCTCTCTTTCCCATTCAGTTTCCCGTTTTATATACCATATTTTATCAGTTTATCTTAAGTTTTCAATAATTTCAATCAATCTCGCTCCTGATTACCAATCCGAGAGAATGCCACAATTTTGGCAATTTAAATGCAGTGCAGCTGTAGGGCGCGATGACCAAGTGGAAAGGCATTGGTCACATGAACCAAATAAAAGTCGTCGGCTGGTGGAATCTGGCCGTTCCATCACAGTCATATTTAAAACATTTAACGTAATCTTTAGCCAAATCATATTGGCAGAAAATAACAAAACAAAAATGAAAAAATTGCTGATGTTGAAAATCAAACAAAAACAGACGTTGCTGGAATATTTCAGGACGTCTGGCAGCATCTGTGGAGAGATGGACCCAATGGATGGGAAACGTTAACTGTGATTCATCTGCTCAGATGCTGCCAGCTCACCTGTGATTTTACAGCAATTTCTCTTTTTGTTTCAGATTGGCAGATTTTGTCGCAGTTCATGAGAACAGTGCTCATTAGAATCAAACAGACAGCATGGACCTGGGAGTGTGAAATGAGACAGTAATAATGAATGAGTGGAGAGTGTTGTACTGGAAAAGCACAGCAGGTCAGGCAACATCCGAGGAGCAGGAGAATGGACAATTTACGCATAAGCCATTCATCAGGAATTAGGCTTGTGAGTCGGGCAGAGGAACAAAGCTGAATCCAGGTGCCAACTCGCAGACACCTCCTCCTACAGACCACGATCACAAACTCTCCTCTCCTCACCAAACCATCATCTCCCAGACCATCCACAATCTCACCACCTCTGGGAAACTCCCGGCCACAACCTTCAACCTCATTGTCTGTGAGCTGCGCACTCCCCGATTCTACCTCCTTCCTAAGATTCACAAACCTGACTGCCCCAGTCGACCTATTGTCTCATCCTGAGCCTGTCCCATCCGAATAATATCTTCCTCTCTCGATACAATCCTCTCTCCCCAATTCAGGGAATGCCCACTTATATTCGTGACACCCCTAAGCACTTCACCTCCTCCAAGAATTTCGTTTCCCTGGCCCTCAATGCGTCATCTTCACTGTGGACATCCAGTCCCTGTACAAATCCATCTGCCATGACAGAAGTCTGCAAGCCTTCCATTTCTTAATCTCACACCATCCCAACCAATCACTTTCCACCGACATCCTCATTCACCTGACTGAACTGGTACTCACAATCAACAACTTCTCTTTCCAATTCTCCCACTTCCTCCAGCAAAACTGGTAGCCATGGGCACCCGCATAGGACCTAGCTATGCCTGCCTGTTTGTCAGATACGCGGAACTGTCCATCTTTCGCAGTTACACAGGCACCATCCTCCACCTGTTCCTCCACTAAATTGATGAATGTTTGGGTTCACTTGGTGCTCCAACGAGGAGTTGAATAGCTCACCAGCTTTACCAACACCTTCCACCCCGACCTCAAATTTATCATCTTTGCAACTTCCCTCACATTCCAGGAATTCTCCATCACCAACTCTGGCGACTGACTAATTACAGACATATTCGACAAGCCCACGGACTCCCACACATATCTAGACTACATCTCCTCCAACCCTATCTCGTGTAAGAATGCCATTCCTTGACCCAATTCCTACACCTCCAGCACATCTGTCCCCAGGATGACCAATTACACCTCAGAAAGAGCCAGTTGGTCTCCTTCTTCCACGATCACAAATTGGCTTCCCACGTGGTTGACAGCGCCCTCGAGTTCATCACCTCCATTTCACACACCCAGCACCCTTGAAGCCTCTCAACGCAACAAGGACAGAACCACCTGGTGCTCACCTTACACCCCATCAAACTCCGCATAAACGCATCATATTCTGCCACTGATGCCACCTCCAAACAGACACCATCACCAGAGATATATTTCACTAGCCAGGCCTGCCAACATTCCGTAAAGACCATTCCCTCCATGTCCCCCTCTTCAGGTCCACACATTCCACCACCAGCCCACAACCCTCTCCTGGCACCTTTCACTGCCACCAAAGGAAGGGTGAAACTAACACCCACACCACTCCCCTCACCTCAGCCAAGGCCCGAAGGGATCATTCCACATCCATTTGAAACTTACCTGTACAGCTACCAATGTCATCTACTGAATCCGTTGCGCCCAGTGTGGTCTTCGCTACATCAGGGAGACAGGAAACCTTCTTGCAGTTCATTTCAGAGAGCATCTCTTGGACACCCGCACCCACCAACTTCACCGTCCCGTGTCTGAACACTTCAACTCCCCCTCCTACCCCATCAAAGACAAACAGGTCTTGGACCCCCTTCACTGCCAAACCATTACGATCCAACGCCTGGAGGAGGGACGCCACACATTCCGGCTTGGGACCCCTACACCACAGGGGATAAATGTGAATTTGAACAGTTAGCTCATTTCCCGTGGAACCATCCTCTCGATCCTTTCCATCACTGCTATTTCTGACCTATTTTCTTCTCCCTCCTATTCATCCATCTATTGCTTTCCAGCTATTTCCCCTCAACCCCACACCACTTCCATTTATCTCTCAGCCCTGACTCATAAGCCTTATTCCTGATGAAGGGCTTAAGCCTGAAACCTGAATTCTCCTGCTCCTCGGATGCTACCTGATCTGCTGTGCTTTTCCAGCATCACACGACCAACTCTGATCTCCAGCATCTGCAGACCTAACTTTATCCTTGGAATTATCAATGACCTTAGAGTGAATATATCCCTCGATTGCAGTGATCACAGTGTGACTGAATTTTCCATTTATTTTCGGTGAGGGCAGGCTTGATCTGAGACGAGCGCTTAACATCTTAACAACGGGAATGGTATCAGATAGCGAAGTTAGGGCGGGCTGAAGTGAAGTGGAAAGTTCTGTCAGAAGATGGGTCAGTACAACTGCATCACATCACCCAGACTGTAAAAGACACACAGAAAGAGAAAATCAAGTTCAGTGCAGGCACAATGACAGGTAAAGTGGAAAGGAGACAATACAACACACTGAGGGGCAGTGGAATTATTTATGTGAAAGGATTCGATATATAAGCTGCACCTTTACAAACGGATTGCTCTCACATTGGAAAAAGGGATTTCCTGCAGTATAACGGCGATATTTGCCTGTGACATCATAATGTTGAGAGACACTGACATAGTTTCTTCTGTAGCAGCGTGGCCTACTAAAAGCATGATCGTCCCATCAACCAGAATTCAATACTTCAAAGCTCTCCTCTGCGCTGAACAATTTATTTGCTGCTCCTGTAGTCAGATCTCAATCGCTTCACTGTGTATCTTCTTCTGCTTCCTGCTTCACGGAAACACTTGAAACGTGAACAAATCCACTTTCCACTTTCACCAATCTTTTGCAACTCCCGAGTTGGCACAGGTACGAGTGACCGATTGGCCTTCTCGAGCGTTCTCACTCTGGTATGATCTGAATGATAAAGTGGACTGTGTCTGATCTGCAGAATGTCCCCACGCGGGATGGTGTTGTTTATCCCATCCTCTGGAACTGAGCTGTCTCTATTGGCAGAGTATTCAGCCATTCCCCTCCACTTGCAGGCATTATGAGGGGATGTAAAACGGATATGCTCTGAAGCTTCCTCTCACGAGCACAGCCAGGTGCAAGAGCGCTGCTGGAACTTAGCAACTTTGATTGCGAACTTCCTCCAAATATCATTTATTTGAGAGAGAGAGAAAGGTGCTGAGCTGGTGGGAAAGAGAGAAATGGGCTGTGAACTCTCTTCCCTCAGTAAAATTCAAATTAGTGCATTTTTGTGCTGCCCATTTGATGTTCAGAATCAATCTTCGCAGAACAATCCAGCAGAAAGCTTTTCTTTCAGAGGCCTCGGTTTCTTTGCTGCAATCGAGTATCAGTTAACATCTGAGTCCCAACTGTCCCAGATGAAGTGACTCCGAATGAAACCCTCACTCACTGAGAACCATCCCCACAGCCAGGAGCTGCGGGGCTGCAGGCAGTCCAAAGCGGAAGGGAGGATTAAAAACGAGTCATTATTTCTCCCTCAGCCACTCTGTCACAGAGACAGGGAGAGGGACGGCAGAGACGTGTGACGTCATTCACGTGTCGACAGTAGCAAGAGTCCACGGTAAATCTCTATCGCTTGCTTCTCTCTGAAATTATTCATCATCAGTGCTGTTTGTTCTCATAATAGGGAACTGTGTCTGTGTCGAAATGCTGTCTCCACCCCATGAAGAACGGCTGTTCATTTCACCAGAGGACCCTGCTGTGTGACACAGTGTGGGGAATAACTGTAAGGTGGTAAAAACAATGACTGCATATGCTGGAAACCAGATTCTGGATTAGTGGTGCTGGAAGAGCACAGCAGTTCAGGCAGCATCTGAGTAGCTTCGAAATCAACGTTTCGGGCAAAAGCCCTTCATCAGGAATTAACGCAGTGAGACTGAAGAGTGGAGAGATAAGCTAGAGGAGGGTGGGGGTGGGGAGAGAATAGCATAGAGTACAATGTGTGAGTGGGGGAGGGGATGAAGGTGATAGGTCAGGGAGTGGAGTGGATACGTGGAAAAGGAGATAGGCAGGTAGGACAGGTCACGGGGACAGTGTTGATCTGGAAGTTTAGAACTAGGGTGAGGTGGGGGAAGGGGAAATGAGGAAACTGTTGAAGTCCACATCGATGCCCTGGGTTTGAAGTGTTCCGAGGCGGAAGATGAGGCGTGCTTCCTCCAGGCGTCTGGTGGTGAGGGAGCAGCGGTGAAATGTTGGACCACGGGGCGGTGTGGTTGATTGTTGCCGGTGTCTCGGAGATGTTCCCTAAAAAGCTCTGCTAGGAGGCGTCCAGTCTCCCCAATGTAGAGGAGACCGCATCGGGAGCAACGGATACATTAAATGATATTAATGGATGTGCCAGTAAAACTTTGATGGATGTGGAAGGCTCCTTTAGGGCCTTGAATAGAGGTGATGGAGGAGGTGTGGGCGCAGGTTTTACAGTTCCTGTGGTGGCAGGGGAAAGTGCCAGGATGGGAGGGTGGGTTGTAGGGGAGAATGGACCTGACCAGGTAGTCACGGAGGGAACGGTCTTTGCGGAAGGCGGAGAGGGGTGGGGAGGGAAGTATATCCCTGGTGGTGGGGTCTGTTTGGAGGTGGCGGAAATGTCGGCGGATGATTTGGTTTATGCGAAGGTTGGTAGGGTGGAAGGTGAGCACCAGGGGCGTTCCGTCCTTGTTATGGTTGGAGAGGTGGGGTCTGAGGGAGGATGTGAGGGATGTAGACGAGATGCGTTGGAGGGCATCTTTAACTACGTTGGAAGGGAAATTGCGGTCGCTAAAGAAGGAGACCATCTGGTGTGTTCTGTGGTGGAACTGGTCCTCCTGGGAGCAGATCCGGCGGAGGCGGAGAAATTGGAATACGGGATGACATTTTTGCAAGAGGTACGGTGGAAAGAGGTGTAATCCAGTGCAAGAGGTAGGGTGGGAAGAGGTGTAATCCAGTGCAAGACGTAGGGTGGGAAGAGGTGTTATCCAGTGCAAGAGGTAGGGTGGGAAGAGGTGCAACTGCAAGCCGTCAGGGGCACGGTCCACACCACAACTGATTTCTCTCATCTTCGCCAATGTATTCCCAGCTCAGTCAAGTGACTTTGTGAATCAGGTCATAACAGACCGACAGAGAACAGCAAAAAAATTCCATAACTTCAAACGTGTGTTTCCTCAAATGTATAAATGTGGCGGGTGTATCTATTTCAGATACCATTGAGTTTAAGGACGCAGAAGGTTCATCAATATGTAATGTGAAGAACGGAGCACTGTTATAGCGAAACACTGGCAGTGGCAGTACACACACTGGAAGCTGGAATTGTCATCGAGCAGAGGATGCTTTTCATTTATTAATTTCTGCATTATGCGCCCACCACGATCCCTCTGGGCCGCTCTGTTATCGCTGACCACAGCAGTTTCCCGTAGTCTTCAGGTTTTTACAGTATGTACCTTCGAGGATGACGTTAAAAGATCTTCACTGTTATTGTGTGATACACTGTGGCACAGATGTGTCCCGGCTGTGTCATTATAACCACTCTGTAACCTCCCCAATTCTGCTGTTTTATTGGCAATTTCAATCAGAATCACAACATACGTCACACTGCAGACTGAGGCCATGCAGCCCACCTTCGCTCTGCTGGCGCCACGCAATGAGGAAATGACTGTGTTTTGATTGATTGATTGTCACATGGACCTAAGTACAGTGGAAAGCGTTGTTTGAGATTGGGAAAGGCGGATCATAGTAATCAAGCACATGCAGATCACAGCGTGAGAAAAGCAAAATTTGACCAGACTCAGGAATTCAAGTTACTATGTATAGGACGTGCGCTCAGCAAAATCCACATTGGCAAGATCAGCATTATTTCAAGTTAGACAATCCATTTCTCAGAGCAGCAACGGCCGAGTAGAAGCGGTTCTTGAACTTGTTTGTGTATGTTTTCAAGCTTTGGAATCTTTATCTGAACTCGATCTCATCGAAATCATATCTTCTCAGTCAAAAATGAAGTGGTGTGCAAAATTCCAAGGTGCATCCGAAATGTGAACCCGAGACTTCTCGCACGAATGTCACCTGTCTGAGGCAATATCACACCCGAAATAAACGATCCAGAACGGCGCCAGACGTGGTAACCATAAATCAGATGACTTTATTTGGTTAACTAAGGCTATTTCTGCTGTTTCAGAGTGAAAGAAGCACAGAGTTTCCATCACAGCTCCTTTCCGTTCTGACTTGCTTTTCCCAGGAGGCTGTGCTAGCTGCTTTCCCGGAACAGGGCGGACTTCATTGAGAACTGGACGGACTCATCTTCCATTGTCACGCAGTGTTGGTGGAGAGCAGCTTGAACGCGTTCTTCAGCTCCCTATCAAACACGGGTTTGTGGAGCGGGGTAGGGGGTCTGGCGGGAGTGGGAAGTATGGGAATTCTGGAAAGGTGTAGAAAAGGGAGATCGTGCATGCACAAGAAATCATCTTATTTTTGGGAACCATTGTCCAAATAATGCCACCTGAGACAGATAGAAAATGCAGAACTGCGAGGAAAGCGTGAATGTCTCCCCATTATTCGGGAACAGTGTCTGTGCTTCTTGAAGTCACAGGGAGGCTTCTGCTGTCTGAATCAGCATGGGATGTTACTGCAGCGAGTCCCGTCGCTCACGCAGCTGCTGTGTATACATTTTTCCACGTTGCCTCCAGTTCACATCAAAGATTACACAGCTCACATCATCCTAGAGTGACAGGGAAGAGAGGGAAGCAAGTCAGACCATCATCTTAACACAACCTGGGGATAAATTGGATGTGGGAGAGCGGAAAGTCTCGACTGGTTCCAGCATTTACAATCTTGGTCCGTGTGGTAACAGAAGCAGGAACCAGGAACTGTTTCCCTTTCTTCTTAAAACAAGTAATTAAATTTTGAAGAGCGTAGATATCTCTTCCTGGTGTTCATGAAATGATCAAGAGCAGAATACGGTTCACTGAGTATGGTCTGACTTCTGGGTTATGGGCCCAGGGCACTCCCACTGTGATATTCTGTTCACAAGATCTGACCATATGGAAAGAAATGACACAGTGACAAGATCGATTGAATCGGATTCCATGAAAAACAGAAGCCGATGGAATGAAAAACGCCATGAGAGCGAGAATATAAGATCATCTGTGAGGAAGTTGTTTTCCAGACTCGAGGAGAGTGCACAGTGCTGTTTCCAGGGGTCAATATCTGGATAAGTAGACAGAATTAGCATCGACTGTTATTGGACTGCATCTTTTGTACAATGGTGCAAAAGCACGGGCCTTTTGTTTGGAGGGGACAACTTCAAAATCCTCAGTGATGCAAGACACACAAATGAGGTGAACAACAAAGCAACCTCAGAAACTCGTGCTATGCCATGGGGTAAACGCCCCGCTCAAGTTTCGCTCAAATTCGCTCTCTGTCAAGTTCCTGAGCCTGAGATTCGAACAGTGAATAGGCCATGTTCATAAAAACTGCTCGGATCTCACAACTTCAATATTTAATACGCCCCTATATGTATGTCTGACAACAGTCATTGATCCCTCACTGTGTTACTTCAGCATACGTAGAGAAGAAATAAATATAAGAACAACAGTCACGTATGTGACGGGGATTTGACACGATGCTGCTGCAGCCAAACCATTCAGCTGTAATTGAAATTGCTTCCACCTTTCCTGAGTCGGTAATAAGATTGGACAGCTTCATGGTGAGTTTTCATGCGTTGAAATGGACCCAGCATTCTTTCTCAGGTTGAAATTTAATGAGATATAAAGACATGGTGAAAGACACGGTAGAGTTTATTGGAATATAAAAACGTTAGGAAGGACACGGTCAGAGTTCACTTGATAAAAAGTCGATAGAAAGAACAGACACGACGCTTTCTTTGAGATAACACCACTAGAAAAGGAAAGAGCAGATTTAATGGGAAGGTGAGACAGATAAATAACCATGCGGGAGAAATCAGGAAAGACTTGGTTGTGTCTGAAGGGAGGTTATCCAGCTGATGTGACATTGGTAAGAGTAAATCTGAGGGAAATTCCTTCGTTTAGGTGAGTGGAAACTAAAGGTTGGAGCTTCAAAAGCAACGGGGAATGATGAAGATGGTTGGAGCAGATTTTTTTTTATTCTGAGAATTATTGAAATCGGAGATGAATTTTCAGGAATAAAAACATTTTAAGAGCTGATTCCATTATATTTCAAAAATCGTGTGCAGACACACAAGGAGTGAATTTAACAGCGACAGAGATTCTGGGCTACCTGGGTGGCGAGGCAAAAGGGACATAATCTCGAAGTGGATTACATTAATCGGAAAGAAATTGCATAATACCTTCATTTGAAAATGTTAAGTATAAGAAGAGCTGCTGGCATTGATAGGTGTTGAAGCTCATTCTACATGAAATATTATATATATTTTAAATGCACTGAGCTGTTTGGTTTCACTCCGTATTGAATGGCAGTCGGTTAGCTCAGTCCGTTGACTAACTAGTTTTGAGAAAAGTGAGACCAACAGCATGGGATTAATTCTCTCACTGTCTCAGGTTTGCATAAGGATCATCATCTACTCTGCTCTCCTGATCTGTAATACTATGGTGTCTCTAGTGAGTAAGATTTGGACTGTCGATGTAAAACATCATTATCATTGCCACCTGTTGCCTTGAACATTTGGTCACAATCACTCGAAAGGAGAGTGAGTCCATTTAATACTCACTGATCTCCGCTTGAAAAATCCTGTGACAAGACTCGACCTTATTCAAGTTTGCACCCTCTGCTCCTCCCAACAGCAAAACTACTTGTTAAGCTTTTGCCAGATTTACTGACAATATTCAAACTCCCCAAAGAGATAAATCTAATACTTTCGATTGGATAACGAGCTGTGCGTGTTTGCAGGAAATGGAATGATTTGAAATGAGTTAAACAGACTTTCCCAGAATGTAATCAAGTGAAGGCTGAGCGATTTGAGAAAAGTAATTAAGCTAAGATTTCACCTCTGTTTCCCTATCCACAGATGGATATTCAACTGGGGAATATTTATAGCTTTGCAGATAATAATTGACAGAAATGTGAAACTGGAGTTTTCAAATAAATGCGACTTTACTCAATATTGATTTCAATTTCGTTTTAGTTTGATGCGCTAATAACCCCATGTCAATGTCAGTAACAGCATCTTTAGATAAGTATTGAACTCACAACCGTGGCATTTTACGCACCTTTAAGTAGCAGGCGCTAAACAATTGCGTGACTGAAGCCACAGACAGTAAGCTGGTCACATGCCCTACTCATACCTTAGGAACTTTAACTCAACTGCTCTACTTTTGCTGTGGTTATGAAATTAAAGCTAACGCAGACGAGGTGAAACTGACATGGACCTGCGATTATTGAAGCATCGGGCTCAGGAAAGGGACACATAAAATATGCAAAATAGACTTCTTTGAAAAATGGGGTTCCGTTGGTTTCTGCGTTTTTAACAGACAATGTTACATTGCCGCTGACGCCAGACCTTTCCTTCGATCGGTTGCAATTCGAGTCGATAAAATTTCGCAACTTCCTTCTGAAAGTTCATGCTGGTAACATGAAACATACTGCATTTAGCAATAATCTTCACCATTCCTACATCCATGAACACGTTACACGGTTTCCATGAATACTGAGGATGTAAGAGTGTGACGCAAATTCAATTCCAGTTTAAATTGTAAAGTAGGAAGAATTCACAGTAAAACTCAGAATGTCAGAAATTCATGTACGTCTCCGTGTCCAGAACTGCAGCGAAACAGAGGGGTAATCTGTCCCTGAAACCCCACGTTTGCTTGCTCTATGTGTTCAGTTAGAAACCTGTGTGAAGGAGCATGCAGTCTGACAGACCGCCTGGGCGAATCCTCGATTGTCTGATCTAAAGCTGCAATAGGAGCTCTCCATTCTGGTTGTGAGACCGGTGGGGTAAATGGGAGAACCTTGATGCTCCGTGGTGTAGATTCACATTTCTACATGTTATTGTTGAAAACCCTCTGTCAGAAACAGCACTGAAAGAGAGGAACAGGAGGACGCTATTCCAAACACAGGTCCTACCCCGCCATTTGACATTGTCATGACTGACCAAATACATCAATATCTTTCCCCGGTCCATCCACAACAGCCTGTCACCCAAAGGGAAAAAGACATTTAAGCAATTGATAATGCCTGTGTAACTATTGGAGGGGAATGCGTTTCGAGGCAATGGGTTTCTGCACGAAGTTTGTAAGTTTCGTGGATTAGCAGTTGATTCTAGTCTGATCATGTTTCAATTGATATGATTCCGTCAAGACTCACCAACAAGGAGGTCAGGAATTTTCTGTGGTAAACAGCAATTTCAAGAACCGCAGACGACGGGAATTATCGATGAATCAGCAGAATAATAATTGATTCAGCTGAAATCTGAACTCCGATTCTGGTGGAACTCAAAACAACAAATTTTGTATCGCAATGTTAACAATGCTGTAGAAATCTCACGCGTTTTTCATTGCACCACCGAGCCGCGCTAGCCATAATTTTACTGTACCCAAAGTTGTGGTTGTCGTGGAGAAAATGTAATAAATCTCCAGGAGATGCGGGGAGTTCTTCAAGGAGTAGATCTTTTTGTTGCAGACAAAAAACCGTGATACTCAAAGCAAATTCTTGAACGACCCCGAAACTCAGGAACCCTGGCTCTTTATACCCTTTCTTCAATTATATTTTTGTTAGCTTACCAGGATGCCCAACTGTGTTAGTCAGAATTATCTCACTCCAGGTATACAATAAACCATTATCGCTCTACTTCTGCCAATAGGGGTTTTCTATTGTCACGATTATGTATTTTACTGCCACCTCTGCTGCAATGATCTTCCAGCCCAGACTAACCTGTCATGATTAGATTTTTAGCCACCACATCTGCCACAATGTTTTCCTGTCCCAAGCTGATTAGATATTTAATGTCTTTTTTTCTGCTACAAGGTTTTCAAGCAGGCTGACGCAACTATCAATTAAATATTTAAAGTCAAGTCCTAAATATTTATTGTCACGACTTGTCCGAACCTGCAATGATGATATTTAGCTGGCAAGGCTGACGTTACTAATTGCTAATAACTCAGCCTGTCACAGTAACCGTTCAGCCCCAGTCTGACTCTGCTAATTGGTGGAGGAGCATTCCACTCGCTTATCCCATCAAGCCACAGTGGCCCCATCCTACCACAGTGACCTTTTTACTCGTGAAGCATTCCACAGACCCCTTGTAACAGATCGACAGTAATATCCATGCTTTTACCCTTCCCATGCTTTCATGCTCCGTACTTTCCATACGGTGTTCGGACATTTGATCAGATAGCTGTTCGTCTTCGTCCCACTTTCCAGTATCTGGTCCTTATCCATGTGTGCTCTAGCTTCTAAATTATTCGGATAAATATTCCTGAAGTGTTTTGATGACTAATAGCATTACGACACGTTCAAATAGTGAGTTCCAATTATACAACACTCTCAGAATCAAAATGTTCTTTCTATAATCTCCTCTTATTATCCTCCCCCTTGCGTTTAACGTACATCTATGGTTGTAAACACTTCCCATAATAAATTTATTCCTATAACACGTATCTATCCCCTTACTGTACTCCTTCATCTCTTCCTCACTCACTCTTCTCCGCTCTCAGATAAAGAGCCTGAGCTAAGCTAATTTATCTTCACCATGACGAGATTGTCGTGCTAGAAAAGTACAGCAGGTCAGGCAGCATCCGAGGAGCAGGAGAACCGACGCTTCTGGCATAAGCCTTTCATCAGGAATGAGACGTGTAGGTGGGGGCGGAGAGATAAATGTGCAGCAGTTGTGGTTGGGTGGAAGGTAGCTGGGAAAGCGATAATTGGATGGAGGTGGGGGAGAAAGTGATACGTCAGAGGGGGAAAAGATTAATAGGTCCGGAGGGTGGTGCTGAGTTGGATGTTTCGGACTGTGATAATGTGGGGGAAGGGGAATTGAAGACGATGTTGAAATCCACAATTATCCCGTATGGTTACAGGGTCCCAAGGCAGAATATGAGGCGTTCCTCTTCCAGGCAGCGGGTGGTAACGGTTTGGCGGTGGCTTATGCCCGAAACGTCGATTGTCCTGTTCTGCAACCCACATTTCAGAGGAGATGTGAAATACCAAAGACTAAAAAAAGGACAAAACTTATAGAATCAAAGTTAATGGAATTAGACACAACGCAGATAGAAACTATTTGGCCAATTGAGTCTGCTCTGTGCCGCGAAGAGATTCAGACTCCCCCACCCGATCTTTCTAAACCCGCATTATTGATCAACTGATAAAAATAGAAATGAGTTCAAAAGCTCAGCGGGTCAGGCAACATCGGTGGAGAAAAATCAGAGTTAACATTGCGAATCAAAAACTGTTCCAAGGAATGATCTGTTGACCCCAAATGGTCATTCTGTTTTCCCTGAGCTGCAATTCCTACTTTTGTCTTTGATTATACAGTCCATTCAGGTTTAGAACATAGAACATAGAACATAGAACAATACAGCACAGAACAGGCCCTTCGGCCCACGATGTTGTGCCGAACTTCTATCCTAGATTAAGCACCCATCCATGTACCTATCCAAATGCCGCTTAAAGGTCGCCAATGAATCTGACTCTACCACTCCCTCGGGCAGCGCATTCCATGCCCCCACCACTCTCTGGGTGAAGAACCCACCCCTGACATCTCCCCTATACCTTCCACCCTTCACCTTAAATTTATGTCCCCTTGTAACACTCTGTTGTACCCGGGGAAAAAGTTTCTGACTGTCTACTCTATCTATTCCTCTGATCATCTTATAAACCTCTATCAAGTCACCCCTCATCCTTCGCCGTTCCAACGAGAAAAGGCCGAGAACTCTCAACCTATCCTCGTACGACCTACTCTCCATTCCAGGCAACATCCTGGTAAATCTTCTCTGCACCCTCTCCAAAGCTTCCACATCTTTCCTAAAGTGAGGCGACCAGAACTGCACACAGTACTCCAAATGTGGCCTAACCAAAGTCCTGTACAGCTGCAACATCACCTCACGACTCTTGAATTCAATCCCTCTGCTAATGAACGATAATACTCCATAGGCCTTCTTACAAACTCTATCCACCTGAGTGGCAACCTTCAAAGATCTATGTACATAGACCCCAAGATCTCTCTGTTCCTCCACCTGACCAAGAACCCTACCATTAACCCTGTATTCCGCATTCTTATTTGTTCTTCCAAAATGGACAACTTCACACTTGGCAGGGTTGAACTCCATCTGCCACTCCTCAGCCCAGCTCTGCATCATATCTAAGTCCCTCTGCAGCCGACAACAGCCCTCCTCACTGTCCACAACTCCACCTATCTTTGTATCATCTGCAAATTTACAGACCCACCCTTCGACTCCCTCATCTAAGTCATTAATAAAAATTACAAACAGCAGAGGACCCAGAACTGATCCCTGCGGAACTCCACTTGTAACTGGACTCCATGCTGAATATTTACCATCTACTACCACTCTCTGACTTCGACCGGTTAGCCAGTTTTCTATCCAATTGGCCAAATTTCCCTCTATCCCATGCCTCCTGACTTTCCGCATAAGCCTACCATGGGGAACCTTATCAAATGCCTTACTAAAATCCATGTACACTACATCCACTGCTCTACCCTCATCCACATGCTTGGTCACCTCCTCGAAGAATTCAATAAGACTTGTAAGGCAAGACCTACCCTTCACAAATCCGTGCTGGCTGTCCCTAATCAAGCAGTGCCGTTCCAGATACTCGTAAATCCTATCCCTCAGTACCCTTTCCATTACTTTGCCTACCACAGAAGTAAGACTAACTGGCCTGTAATTCCCGGGGTTATCCCTATTCCCTTTTTTGAACAGGGGCACAACATTCGCTATTCTCCAGTCCCCTGGTACCACCCCCGTTGCCAGTGAAGACGAGAAGATCATTGCCAACGGTACTGCAATTTCCTCTCTTGCTTCCCACATAATCCTAGGATATATCCCGTCAGGCCCGGGGGACTTGTCTATCCTCAAGTTGTTCAAAATGTCCAACACATCTTCCTTCCTAACAGATATCTCTTCTAGCTTATCAGTCCGTTTCACACTCTCTTCTTCAACAATACAGTCCCTCTCGTTCGTAAATACTGAAGAGAAGTACTTGTTCAAGACCTCTCCTATCTCTTTTGTTTTGTTTGCCATCTACCTAAAGTGCACACCTTTGGACAGTGAGAAGGAATCGGAGCAGCCAGAGGAAACCCACACGGAAGAATGAGAAAAGGAGCGTGCAAAATCCACACAGTCAGTCACATCAGTCTGGAATCGAATGCGGGTTTCTGGCCTCTGAGCAATCCCAAGCTGCCAGCGCCCGTCCCGGATGGGAATTAAACCCAATCTCACGCGGTGACAGGCAGTGGTATTACCCTGGAGTTCAATGCAAAAAAGAAGCCTATGTATCACACTGGAAATCAAAAATCGATTAACTATCCGAACTCTTTTTTTAAATCACTTGACCGACAGCCTTGCAGGTCTTGTCATCAAAAATTCACATCTGAATACTTCTGAGAGTTATGAGGATTTCTGCCTCTCCAACCTTTGCATGCACTGAGTTCCAGATTTCAACCACTCGCCGTTTCAAAAACGTTTGTCTGCGCATTCACTGAAATCTTTCCTCCTCTGTTCTTAAATCTATTACGCCGTGAGTGATCTCTCTATTATAAGGAAACGTTTATTTCAGTCTCCGCCATCCGTATCCCTGATTATTTTGTATATCTCAATCATGTCTCCTCTCGATCTCTTCTGCTCTAAATCTATCCAGTCTATCCAATTTCTCTTCATAATCGAAACTCTTCTACCCAGACAATGCCCTGGTAAATCACCCCTGCATCATTTCCAGTGCTAATGTGATTGCAGCTGAAAAATGTGTTGCTCGAAAAACGCAGAAGGTCAGGCAGCATCAAAGGAGCAGGAGAATCGATGTTTCGGGCATAAGTCCTTCTTCAGGCAGATGCCCGAAACGTCGATTCTCCTGCTCCTTTGATGCTGCCTGACGTGCTGCGCTTTTCCAACAACACATTTTTCAGCTCTGATCTCCAGCATCTGCAGTCCTCAGATTCTACTAATGTGATTGCAGAACTGCACACAATAGTCTAGATAGAGCCAAATGAGCAAGTGAAATAAATGATGTGGAAGTCCGCAGAAAGAGGTCTTTTTGAAAAAAACAAGTTTCCTTTCCTCAGTGCTGCCCTGTGTTCGTTTCCTGAGCCTGAAGTTCCAATAATATCTGATCCATGTCATTAAAAGCTTGAACTTGGCCATTGATCTCAAAACCACTGTATCGAAATGGATTGACTGGTCTGAAGGTCGCAATGTTATGATTGTGGCACGTTCTCCCAGCAACAGTGAGAGCAGCAGCCCAGACTGAACAGTGTTCAATGTGAAAATGATTGTAAAGGAAATGGGAGGGGGAACTTAAAAGAGGTCAGTGATTGTGGGAGTGAAAGAAGTCTTCAAGAATGTGTGAGTCTGAATTCTGATATTTATCTCACAGAGATGTGTGTGAGAGGGGTTTGATGAAAAAAAAATATCAGAGAAAGTTTTCATGTAAAATCAATTAATTCATTTCTGTGTATCGTTGGCATGTACCACAAGGAAATAAAAAGGGGAGGACGTTACATGCCATAACTCGGATTCAAACGAGGTTACTGCGGCCACAACGCACAACACTGAACATTATATGATCCCTGGGCCATGCAGAGATGCATGTTTGAAAAGAGCAGTAACTACAGTAACGTAGAACATGTTAGGAAGAATGCAGAGACACAACAGGACTATTTGGCGGGCAATAATAGACATGTGGGAACTCAGAATTGGCTGTATATTCAAATTGGATGTTTCATGAGGCTGAGGAAGTTCCATCGAGTTCTGCATGTTGAAGACTGAGGGTGATAGATTTTTACAAAACATCAAATTCTCAAGGGAAACTGCAGGATATTGTTGAAATGTATGTTTTATCAGCAATGAGGTTTCACATTTGTTGCCTCACGAGCTTCCCCACAAAGGGAAGTACCCATTTCTGCAGTGGATCACATAATCTCAGTACCTCCACCCAGAATCAGTAGAAGATCAAACTGGAAATTGGGATGGAAGTGAGCACGTGAAGCTCCTCTGTGGCACCAGTGGTGAAATCAGTGAGCACGTGGACCTTCTATGATGGTAAATAGACGAATGAAATTCCGTGGCTGGGAGTTCTCCTGGTCAAGGGCCGGGTGGAAGGGCATATTTGTCACCAGTTATTCGATTACAAAAATACAACAGCAGCATTAACCCGCACTGCAGATTGGCTCAGTGGAAGCGTGCTGCAGCCTTAAGCGAGAGGTGGATGTATTGCAAGCATTCAGAAAAAAATTCCTTAACAATACACTGTTTTGTTCTTTTGACAGTCAGAACTGTTTTTTGATCACATCATCCTCTTGCTCCCAGCAAACACTCCCGTACAGCGTACATCAGTTTCATTCTGACACAGCTACATGTCATATTGTCACTCCCTCTGAGATGATTGGAATTGCCAATGTCATTCTCTGAGTTGGAGCAATGTAGCATTGAGGTGGTAGTGTAGTGAACAAAGAAGAACAAATAACACAGAATATTTTTCGCACAGAAACAGGCCCTTTGGACCTTTAAGCCTGGGATGAACCAAATCAACTGTCTAAACCTATCCCACAATTCCTAAGCGCCTGTGTCCATCTGCTCCCCACTTAATCAAACATCTGTTAAGGCGCACCTTGAATGAAACGACCATGCCTGCCTCTACTACCTCTGCTAGCAACGCGTTCCAGGCACCTACCACCCTCTGTGCAAAATACTTTCTACATTTATTCTTCTTTGAACGTTTCACCTCTCAACTTGAATACGTAACCATTCATTAATGAATCTCTCACCTGGGGAAAAAGCATATCTCTATACACCTGGTCTGTACCCTTCAAGATTTTGTAGACCTCAATCAGGACCCCTCAATTTCGTTTTTTCTACTGAAAACAATCATAAACTTCTTAACCTCTCTTCACAGCAAACATCTTCCATACCAGCAACATCCTCGTAAACCTTCTCTGCACCGTCTCCTAAACGTCCACTTCCTTTTGGTAACTTGACGACCAGAACTGTAAACAGTATTCCAAACGCGGCCGAAACAAAATCTTGTACAATTTTAGCATGACATGCCAGCTCTTACACTCAAAACCCGGTCCTATGACGACAAGCATGCCATATGCTTTCTTGACGGCTCTATCCACCTGTGCCGCCAGCATCATGGTACAAAGGACCTGAACTCCCAAATCTCTCTGCTCATCGAATTTCTCCAAGGCTGCTCCGTTTAAACTGTATTTGGTTCTAGAATTAGGCTTCCTAAAATTCATCACTTCACATTTGCCTCGATCGAACTCCATCTGCCAATTCTCCGCACAAATCTCCTGTCTATCTATATTCTTCTTCGTTCTTTGACTGATCCCTATGCTTTCTGCTACTCACCAATCTTCGTTTCAAATGCAAATGTAGTGGTGATATACTGGGCTAGCAAGCATTGGAGACTGGAACATGGCAGCTGCTGGTATTTAAATCGATGAATAAAATCTGGAATATTAATACCGATCAGAGGAACAGAGGCAAAAAGTTTTAATTTGCTGAAAACCCATTCATTCTATTCCCTTTGAAAGGGGAATTTGCCGTCCTTAACGAGACTTGCCAACATATGACTCCAGACTCACAACAGTGTGGTTCACCCATAAATTCCCTCTGACTCGGTTCAAGGTGAATTAAGAATAAACAACAAATAATGTTCAGACCATGATGCCCACACTCCGAGGCAGAATAAAGAAGAATTTTTTTTAAAAATGGATGACGGGGAAAATTGGGAGCATGAGCTCAAATTCAACTGATTATCCAAACTAAATAGACACATGGATGCACACACCGCCAAGAAGTCAAGTCCATAGGGGGACTTCACGAAAGGATTCAATTACCCGCTGAAGTGTACGAATAAAATTTGGTGTTAGACCAAATGTTAAACAAAATGGACGTATGCCATTCAGCCCATCGAGTCTGCTCCACCATACAACGAACTCGTGGTTGATCTGATAATCTTCAATTCCATTATGCTCACTTATCTTCATATTCACACCCACATTTTGTCTTGACTCATAATTTCTTCAGTCACTTTCTCTCTCACGTGAAGAAGTAGCCATAGAGAGGGTTATAAATGCGATGTTGTGGTTCAATAGCCGCTCTCATATGGCTTAACCTGAATTGTGTTAAATTGCAAAAAATGCTGTTTTGTTCATTTCATTTTATTAATTAAACTGAAAGTCATACTGTTCACTGTAATAATCGGAAGTGAATTAGATTTATCACATTGGAACGATTAATGTTATATGCAAATTTATTCCGAATTTATTTCAGCTGCAAGAAAATACTGCTAAGAAAAAGAGACGATTAAAGTCCAAACGAAAAACCAACAGTTTTGTTGCTCGTGTTTTGGCAGATTTCACTGATCATTAAATGGACCAAACATCATAGTGATCACATCTTTTAGCTTCGTGATTAAAACAGGAAGTCGATCTCCAAGTAACGGGTCACTTACTGTTCATTATATAATAACTTTCCTTTACAATAAAATAAAATCCACTGAGTTCCATTTGCAATGCTTCTGGAGGCATAGTATGCCAAATCTTTCCAAATCTAGGGTTTTTGAAACTAAATTTTATTCAGCTGTGCACTTTCACGAAATTTCTATTCCTTTAAACTCAACCAACTGAGACATTGTTTCCCCGCGGCTACCAACTGACTACACCTCATCCCTACAACTTTATTTAGCCACGGACTATTTCTCTACTTGTGAAATTTATTCCTTGTATGTCACCAAATGTGCCTTGCCAAATATTTTGAAAAAACATTTTCTCGGAGTGTCAGCGATTCTGCTCTCATCATTTCTTTGTCCCTCAAAGGTTTCATCAAGGTTTTGAACGTTTGACGTTTAGACATTCGCTAACTTGAAGCATGGAATTTTCCACATATTTACACTGTCCAAACATTTCATAACCTGGAAAACTTCCATTAAGTCTTCCTTGGTTCAGGGATAAGTGTTCTAAAGTTTACAAGAAAACAGGTGAATAAAGTCTCGTCTTCAGTAAACTCCGTCAGAATCGTCTCTAATGACTTTACACCCCCGTAAATGCCGTTATTATCCTCTCCGATAGATTCATAGAATGCTACAGTGCATAAAGCGCATTTCAGTCAATCCAGTGTGTATCGACTATCGGAAGAGCATCTCACCCAGATCTAGCTCCCTTCCATCTTCCTGTATATTTCACCTGAAGAAGGGGCAGCACTCCCTCTTATGATTTTAAATAAACCTGCTGGACTATAACCTGGCGTCCTGTGACCTCTGATCTTATTCCACGCTACTCGTGGCTAATTCACTTAACTTACTTAAATCACTCCCTGGATACGAGAGGGCAATTTAACTTGGCCAATCTACCTAACCCTCAGCCCTGACGGCGGTGCTAACTACTGAGCCAATGTTCTATCACAGTGAGCAAAATCTCTACCGTTTTTAATGGTGACTCAGAATCATCAAATCAAGCTGCGCCCATCAACCCAAACTCAATGTATCTAAACACTACTCTCTGCTTTACAGTCTCATTAATGCTGCAGTAAATGATTCTGCACTCACATTAGAATGCTTTTACCCTGATTCTTTCTCAGCTTCCTGCTTCCACTAAACACCTCAATCCGGAACAATTCTGTCAAATGGCTTTCATTCCAACACAGACAAAGTGTGCAGCTTACAGAACTCACGTGTTTGCACTTTCACTGACACTCTGCCTCCCTGAGAGCTGTAGCCCTTTCCCACACTGATTCAGGCAGCACTGTCCTTCCTGTGACATGCCCCATCGAGAATGGAAGGACAGGGATCAATACCCGCACTTGGGAATGGAGTGACAGTTTTAAAACGTTTACCTTGTCCCCAGCAGAGAATTGAGCCTTGTGACAGGCGGGCACACAAACCATTACATTACCCAAAACAAGAGTGTCAATAGAGGCCCTTCAGCCAATTGTGGCCATATTTGTCAAAAACAACTATTTAATGAACTGAATTCCATTTCACAAAGTTTATCCCACAGCCTTATTTGTCTTGGCATCACAAATTCTCATCTGAATATTTCTTTAGGTTAAAGGGTAAATGCTGCCTAGCTAATGTCTTCTCTACATCTCCTTTGCACTGCGACAAACACTTCACTCTGTCCTGTCTTTCATCCTAACTGAACTTCTTCACACCAAACAATATCCCGGTAAATATCTCCTGCAAGTTGCTCTGTGTGATCACATCCCTGCTCTAATGTGAATTGCAAAACTGCACACCCTGCTCTAGCTAGAGCCTAATGAACATTTGGTTTTTTTAAAATTCTGTATTAGTATGTTGGCGATTTTGGCTAGGCAGCATTTACTACACGTTCCTAATTGCCCAGAGGGATGTTGAGACTCAACGATATTGTTATGAGTATGAAGTCACATGCAGGTCAGACAAAGTAAGGATAGCAGATGTTATACCGAAATGACATCAGTGAACCAGATGGATTTTTTTACCCACAACAATTAGCAATGGATCTATAGTAGTCATTAGATTCTTCATTGCAGATATTTATTGAATCCAAATTTTACAATCTTGGCATGGTGGGATTCAAGTCAGTATACCTAGACTATTACCTGGGTCTCTGGATTATTAGTTCTATGAAATTACCACGGCATCCTCGCAGAAAGCCACAAAAACTGATCTTTTCCAATAACATCTATTTTCCCCAAAACGGGCCAAGGTCCTTTTCAAGACCTTGTTGCTTCAATTGTCTCTGGTCGATGTCAGTAAAAGCTGCTACATGGGGATTGATTTCACAACCGCGGTATCCAAGTAGACTGACTTGGTTGAAGGCCCTGATGGTGGGATGGGGGCACGTTCACCCAAAACCAGTGACAACAGCACAGACAGAACAGTATCAATGTGAAGAAGTGTGATAGATTGTACATTGCCTCAGAGAAATGGAAGGAGGGACGGAAAGGAGGTTTAATGATCGTGGGAATTCCTCTCCGACTTTGGGTATGTTTGAATTCTGATATATGAAGATAAAACAATTAATTTCTTACCATGTGCCACAAAAAGGACAACGGAGAGAATACTTAGTGTTATGATTTGGTTTCGTACCGTGGTTGCTGTGGTCACATTGCAAAGTACAGACAACTACAATCACAGCAACCACACAACAGCATGCTGGCAAGCAGCAATACGTATACTAGCAGAGGAAATATTATAAAGAACAAAAAATGCGCAATATCGTTACTCAGCGGACATTGACAGACATGAGGGAACTGAGAATGAGCTGAATGTTTAACTTCGATGTCCTCAGGGGATGTGGAGATCCTTTGAATGAGAATGTTGAAAACTGACATTGGTGGATTTCCACAAAACATCAAAGCCTCTGGGCACAGTGCAGGATATTGTTGAAATGTACGCTTCAATAGCATTGTAGTTTAACATCGGTGACTTCACCAGTTACCGCACTCAAGGCAGTAATCAGTACTGTAGATAATCGCACATAATCCCAGTTCCCAGACCCGGAATCAGAGAAACAATGACACAGCCGCCGAGGTCCAATCGGAAATGGGAATGGGAAGGAGTGCGTGGAGTTACTCTCTGGCTCCAGTCATGCAATAGGTGAGCGTGCGCTCCTTCTATGTTGGAATAGAGACGCAAGAAATTCCGAGGTTGTGGGTGCTCCTGATCAACAGAAGTTTTGTCCCCGATTATACTATCATAGCGATCTTTCGTGCATCTTGCCGAGAGAGCTGAGTGGCACAACTGGAACGTGTTGAGCTCTTAACGGTGCAATGGGGGTTTAAAAGCTGATTTTGCAATTTAGATCTATGTTTCTGACAATGGCTCTGGCAGCTGCTTTTGCTCGCATCAGCTCAGAATCAGTTTCTTCCTCACAGTAAAGACTTCACCCTCGAGAAGATGGTATTGGGGTGATCTTTTGAACTAGGCAAAAGTGAGAACTGCAGATGCTGGAAACCAGAGTACAGATCAGAGTGGTGCTGGAAAAGCACAGCAGGTCAGGCCGCATCCGAGGAGCAGGAAAATCGACGTTTAGGGCAAAAGCTCTTCATCAGGAATAGAGGCAGGAAACCTCCATGGTGGCGAGATAAATGGGGTGTGGGTGGAGCTAGGGAGAATGTAGCAAAGAGTACAATAGATGAATGGGTGTGGGGGTTGGCGGTGATACTTCAGAGAGGAGGGTGGGCTGAGGTAGCAAAGGTACAAAAGTTGAATGGGGTGTGGGTAGAGGTGATAGGTCAGAGGGCATGGTGGAGCGGATAGTTAGGAAGGGAGATTAGCAGTTTAGACAGGTCATGAGGACAGTGCTGAGCTCCACATTTGGAAAGGAGGTACAGTGGGAAGAGGTGAAATGAGGAAACTGTTGAAGTACACATTGATGCCCTCGGGTTGAATGTTCCGAAATGGAAGATGAGGTCTTTTTCATCCAGGCGTCGCATGGTGAAGGAGCGGCGGTGGAGGAGGCCCGGGACCTGCATGTCCTCAACAGTGTGGGAGGGGAAGTTGAAATGTTGGGCCACGGGGTGGTGGAGTTAATTGGTGCGGGTGTCCCAGAGATGTTCTCTGAAGCGCTCTGCGAGGCAGCAATATTTTAAACTAGTCATCCTTGGCGACTGTGACATGGTGATGTTTAAGTTCGATGTATTAAACTTGGAATGCAAGCCTGAATTCAGGAACAGAGATCATGACTTTAATTTCCTGAAGTCCTATTCATTCATGTCCCTTATGCAGGGGATTCTACCATCTTTACACAGTCCTGCCTACGTGTGACTCCAGGACCAGAAAAACATTAGCTACCCCTTAATTCGAGAATCCCCACCGTGTGGGGAATCAGGCTATTCGGCCCTTCCAGATCACACCACCTCTCCGAAGAGCATCCCACCAACTTCTATCCCATAATCCTGCATTTCCTATTGCCGATCCCTGTAACAGGCACATCTTTGTTCAGAGGGTAGAAAATAACACAAACACACAGATAATGTGCAGACTGCACACAGACAGACACCCGAGGACAAGATCGAAACTGGGTGCAGCCAGAAAGCAGTGAACTAAGGACAGAAAATAAACGTTGCCTTAACCAGCGATCGCCACACCCTGTGGCGGAATAAGGAAAAAGAAAGCCCATTCACAACATGGAAAACTATTGGTATTTGTGTGGGCACGATTTGAAGCAATCGTTTACCATGGATAGAAAAAGGGACAGTGATACCACAGAGAGAGCAGGGCAATGTGGAAACTGCGGAAGGGATTTAATTAACCACTGAAGTGGAAACTCATTTAATTAGTAACACTGGGGAGAGTGGCCATTCACCAGTCCCATGTGAGCGAAGGGATCACTGGGCAAAACTATCTCCGGAATCACCAACAAGATTACGTAACCCATCAGATTTTCGATTATGCTGTCAATGTTGCTGTTACTCCCAACCAGCTGCCTGTTTCATAGCATCAATCATAGAGCCATACAGCATGAAAAAAGGCCCGTCAGTCCAACTAGTCCCCGCTGAACATACTGCCAAACTAATCTAGTCGCATCTGCCAGCTCCTGTACCAGTGGAGGGGCGATAATGCCCTTGTAGTTCTATTACTATATTGTTAATCCAAGATGCCAGGTAATATTTTGTGTACAAAGGATTCAGATCCTGGCATCACAGATGGTGGAGTTTGAATTCATTAAATACCTGGAATTGAAGAGTCCCATGATGATCTGAATCAGTTGTTGTGGAAATCCCTATCTGGTCCACTCATAACTGATAGGGAGAGCGAACTGCCATAGTCATCTGCTCTATCCCACATGAGACTTCAGATGCATAATATCATGGTTGGACTCTTAACTCTTATCTGTGAAATAGCTGAAGGACTAGGCATGAATGAATACATTTTATATTAAAAATCCCACTTAACCTTGCCCATTCTTGTACCGATCCAATTGTCCATTAAATGTCCCAAATGTATCCTCATCTATCACTTCCTCAGCAAGTTACTGGCACACATAAAGCACCCTCTCTCAACGCAAAAAAATGCCTCGCTCTCTTTTTTAAAATCTGTTTTTATCTTAAACATCTCGGCTTGAAATCTCCCTCCTGGGAAAAGGCAGCTATCATTAACTCTATCTAAATTCTCAATAATTTATAAACTTCAATCAGGTCACCGCTCAACTCCCTATCCTCGAGTGAAAAGAGTCTCAACTAAGAGAAAGTGAGGACTGCAGATGCAAGAGATCAGAGTCGAGAGTGTGCTCCTGGAAAAGCACAGCGGGTCAGGCAGCATCCGAGGAGCAGGAGAATCGACATTTCAGGCAAAAGCCTGATGAATGGCACTGGCACGAAAAAAAAGATCTCCTGCTCCTCGGATGCTGCATTAACTGCTATGGTTTTTCCACCACCCCAATTTCGAATCTGATAGTAGTATCGACCTTTTCAATGTAACTCAAGACTTATACACCTGGCGACATGCGCATGTAAATCTTCTGAACCAACTCCAGCTGAATGATATCATTCTGATAACTGGGCAACGGGAACTGTGCACAGTATTCCGGAAGAGGCGTCCCCAATGTCCTCACACAACTTCAACACAACGTCCCAACTCCAATACACAAAGGGCTAAGCAATGAAGGCAAGTGTGCCAAATTACTTTTTAAGTATTCTGTCTGTATGTGATGCAAACTAAGAAGAGTTTAGTACCTGCACCCGAGCTTCCGTGATCTACAACACTACACAAAGCTTTATCATTATCTATATAAACAATATCATTTTTTCTACCAAAATGCAGAACCTTCCATTTATCAAGACTGAATTCCATGTGAGATTTTTCAGTCCAATGGCGCATTGGACTAAGATCCTTTTGAATCTTAGCTGGTCTTCTTCACTGTCTCCAATTCTTGTGTCGTCAGCAAATCTACAAAGCAAGCGTGCCATGCGTTCCATTGTTTTCTCATATCAATCATTGATTTATATTTATTTGTAGTGGCTGTAATTTAGCAGTTTGCCCACTATACAACAATTAGTCATGCAATTACCCATGAGGAAGAAAGCCACAGACTGTAGGGAGATATCAAACAATTGGAAAAAAAATGGTGAAAACAATTCAATCCAGGGAATTGGATGATAGTGAAGCAAGCTCAAATTTCATACCAGCCGCCGAACGTTAAACACTCAATATGCTCCAATTGTGGCACTCAGCTGTCTCAGCAAGATGCACTGTAGATGGCTGTGTTATTATAAACAGGATCAAATTGCCCCTTCTGCCCCGCCTTTGAGCCGGAGCACTCCCAACCTCGGAATTGCTTGCGCCTCTACTACCGTTACAGAAGTACCGTGTATTCACCGATTGCATCACTGGATTCATCGATTAGCTCTGCAATCTAACTCCCGTCCCGATTTCCAGTGGAATCTTCGCGACTGCGCCCTCAGTTCCTCTGATTCTGGGGCTGGGAATTCGGACTATATGGCAGCAGTGGTTACTGCCTTGTGTAGGGAAACTGATGACGTAGCCGAAGATAAATGCATTGCTTTTGAAGCATACATTTCAACAAAACCTGCACTGTACCCCGAGTCTTTGATGTTTTGGAGAGATCGATCAATCTCAGCCTTCTGCATATTAATGAGGGAATCACGAGAGCCTCTGGGGACACTGATGTTAAACGTTCAGCCCATTCTCAGTTCCCACATGTCTGTCACTGTTCTGAGAAGTACTGATGTTGTGCCTTTGGAACTCTGCTGAACATTTCCTCTGCTATTATATTTATGGCACTCTATCACTGTTATATTCTACGGCATGCCGTGATCGTGTAGTGGTTAGTACTCTGCGTAATGGCCGCAGCAACTTCGGCTCAAGTCTGAGTCTAAGCGCTAATTTGTTTAACTGCTCCAGGAATCAATCTTTTTTACATGGTAATATTCTCGGAAGCAATGTTTTTATTAACTGCAAATTCCGCTCACTCACATCTCTGCGTATCATATGCCAGAATTCAAATCCAGCCGTTCACAGAGATTTCTTTGTGTCTGAAGTCAACAAATTCGAAATTGTTACGCAATCACGCTGACTTTCACTCAATGGTAAATTCTCTCCTTGTACGTTTTCTTCGTGTATCTTTTAAAACAATCTGATGTCAGCTTCTACGGTTTATTTCTGGAAAGTCGTTCACGAATTAAATAACTCTATTGAGTGGAAGAAACTCTCATCCAAACTTTTCTTAATCATTCACTAATGGTTTTCAAGCTCTAACGAAAGTTATTGATTCACTGGAAAGAGGGAATTTCCCCAATTTACTCATTCAAACCTCACGTTATGTGAAAGTCTCATTTGTTTACATCAAACTTGCATGTTTCTGCTCGAGCATTTCCTAATCTCGTGAATAAACTCCTTCATTCTTTCTATCATCCCAATGAAACCAGTTGTATCTTTTCTGATATTTTTTTGTCTCAGTAAACAACGTCACTTGGCTTTCTAATATCTTGCTATACAGGAAACAGCGTCTGTGCCCTTCCTAACTTCTTCACATGTTTTTGGTGGAGAATGAGGACAAGGATTACACACAATGTTCCCACTGAGTGTGACCAAAAGATTTTACAGTTACACTATGAACTCTTTGCTTTTTAAAAATGACTTCTCTATTTATAAATTCCAATAAGGTAAATTAGTATCTATCCAGTTCATGTACATTGTCTCCATGGAGACAAAAATTATCTATCACTTCCTTTATTCTTCCACGGGATGTCTGAAAGGTTTGTAAGGCCAACATCTCTATATCCCCGTGTCCTGAGTCAGTCTCAGCTATTTCTAAAGGCGACTGAAGTTCAAATACTTCATAGTGTGTAACCCGTCATTCCAGTGCAGACTGGTTCTGGACAGCAAATGACATCACCAAAGGCCACCGTGGATCTGAAATCAACAGTTTTCACATAATAATTGTGGTATCTATTGTGTATCGTATGTCTGTGTTCTTGTTCAATTTGTTCATCATTTCATGGGTCCCTGTATTGAATTCTACCGAATTATTAAATTGTGAATGGAGGCATTCCCTTCACCACTCATTCGAAAACCCATGGAACATTGACATATTTTACTCCTACACTTCCAGAGGACAGTCCTGCCATTACTGGGATGAATCAGTGAACATTCCCCACGTATCCTCGAAGGCAAGGATTTCCTTCTCTCTTTTAGGAGACCATTCCAGCAACGAATCCCATGTGTGCGTTCATTATAACTAACACAGTTGCAGCAACACTTCAAAACTAAGATTTTGCTGTCTGCTTACATTCGTTGTACCAAACATTACATTCCATATTGTGGTATGTTTGTGGATGAAAGCACTTTCTGAATCTTGAGCAATTATATTTCAGTTTTGTCGAAACAATATCATTCGCCATTCTCTCTTTCCCTTTCAGTTTCCCGTTTTATATCCTGAATGTTATCAGTTTGTCTTACGTTTTCAATAACTTCAATCAATCTCGCTCCTGATTACCAATCCGAGAGAATGCCACAATGTTGTCAATTTATTTGCAGTGCTGCTGTAGGGCGCGGTGACCAAATGGAAAGGCATTGGTCACGTGAACCAAGTAGCAGTAGCGAGCTGGTGGAATCTGGCCGTTCCATCATAGTCATATTTAAAATATTTAACATAATCTTTAGCCAAATCATATTGGCAGAAAATAAGAAATCAAAAACGAAAAAACTGCTGATGTTGAAAATCAAACAAAAACAGACGTTGCTGGAATATTTCAGGCCGTCTGACAGCATCTGTGGAGAGACGGTCCCAATGGATGTGAAACGATAACTGTGATTCATCTGGACAGATGCTGCCAGCACATCTGTGATTTTACAGCAATTTCTGTTTTTGATTCAGATTGGCAGATTTTGTTGCAGTTCATGAGAACAGTGCTCATTAGAATCAAACAGACAGCATGGACCTGGTAGTGTGAAATGAGATAGTAATATTGAATGAGTGGAGAGTGTTGTACTAGAAAAGTACAACACGTCAGGCAAAATCCGAGGAGCAGGAGAATGGACGATTTAGGCATAAGCCATTCATCAGGAATTAGGCTTGTGAGTCGGGCAGAGGAACAAAGCTGAAGCCAGGTACCAACTCGCAGGCACCTCCTCCTACAGACCACGATCACAAACTCTCCTCTCCTCACCAAACCATCATCTCCCAGACCATCCACAATCTCATCACCTCTGGGCATCTCCCATCCACAACCTTCAACCTCATTGTCCGTGAACTGCGCACTCCCCGATTCTACCTCCTTCCTAAGATTCAAAAACCTGACTGCCCCAGTCGACCTATTGTCTCATCCTGAGCCTGTCCCATCCGAATAATCTCTTCCTACCTCGACACAATCCTCTCTCCCCAGTTCAGGAAATGCCCACTTACATTCGTGACACCCCTATGCACTTCACCTCCTCCAAGAATTTCGTTTCCCTGGCCCTCAATACGCCATATTCACCATGGACATCCAGTCCCTGTACAAATCCATCTGCAATGACAGAAGTCTGCAAGCCTTCCAATTCTTAATCTCAAACCATCCCAACCAGTACCCTTCCACCTACAATCTCACCCACCTGACTGAACTGGTCCTCACAATCAACAACTTCTCTTTCCAATTCTCCCACTTCCCCCATCGACGGTGATAGCCATGGGCACCCGCATAGAACCTAACTATGCCTGCCTGTTTGTCAGATACCACGGAACTGTCCATCTTTCGCAGTTACACAGGCACCATCCTCCACCTGTTCCTCAGCTACATTGATGAATGTATTGGCGCCACTTGGTGCTCCAACGAAGAGGTTCAATAGCTCACCAACTTTAGCAAAACCTTCCACACCGACTTCAAATTTATCCGGATCATCTTGGCAACTTCCTTAGCCTTCCTCGACTTCTCCATCTCCGTCTCTGGCGACTGACTAATTAAAGACATATACTGCAAGCCCACCAACTCCCAAAGGTATCTAGACTACATCTGCTCCAACCATATCCCGTGTAAAAACTACATTCCCTATTCCCAATTCCACCGCTTCCAACGCAACTGTTCCCAGGATGACCAATTACACCTCAGAAAGTCACAGTTGGTCTCCTTCTTCCACAGTCCCAAATTGCCTTTCCACGTTGGTTGACAATGCCCTCCAGTGCGTCGCCTCCACTTCACGCACCATCACCCTTGAACACCACGTCTCTCAACGCAACAAGAACAGAACTTCCTGGTGCTCACCTTCCACCCCACCAACCTCCGCATAAAACGCATCATATCCTGCCACTGGGTGCCACCTCCAAACAGACACCACAACCAGAGATATATTTCGCTACCCAGCTCTGCCAGCACTCCAGAAAGACCATTCCCTCCACGTCCCCCTCTTCAGATCGACACTTCCCCCCATCAGCCCATAACCGTCTCCTGGCACCTTTGACTGCCACCAAAGGAAGGGTGAAACTTGCAACCACACAACTCTCCTCATCTACAACCAAGGCCGGAAGGGATCATTCCACATCCGTTGTAAATTCACATGTACAGCTACCAATGTCATCTACTGCATCCGTTGCGCCCACTGTGGTCTTCTCTACATCAGGGAGACAGGAAACCATCTTGCAGATCATTTCAGAGAACATCTCTGGGACAACCGCACCCAACAGCTTCACCGTCCCGTGGCTGAACACTTCAACTCCCCCTCATACCCCACCAAAGGCTTGCAGGTACTGGACCTCCTCCACTGATAAACCGTTACCACCCAACGCCTGCACGAGGAATGCCACACATTCCGGCTTGGGACCCTTACACCACACGGGATAAATGGGAATTCGAACAGTTTCCTCATTTCCCCCAAGCATAAGCCTTCAACTCGCCACCGCCCTCTCGACCCATTCCATAACTGCCACTTCTGACCTATTATCTTCTCCCTCCTATTCATCCATATATTGCTTTCCAGCTATTTCCCCTCAAACCCAGACCACTTCCATTTATCTCTCAGCCCTGACTCATAAGCCTTATTCCTGATGAAGGGCTTAAGCCTGAAACCTGAATTCTCCTGCTCCTTGGATTTTACCTGATCTGCTGTAATTTTCCAGCAGCACACTACCAACTCTGATCTCCAGGATCTGCAGTCCTAACTTTATCCTAGGAATTATCAATAACCTTGGAATGAAGATATCCCTCGATTGCAGTGATCAAATTGTGACTGTGTTTTCCATTTATTTTGGGTGAGGGCAGGCTGGGTCTGAGATGAGCACTTAACACCTAAACAACTGGAATAGTATCAGATAGCGAAGTTAGGGCGGGCTAAAGTGAAGTAGAAACTTCTGCCAGAAGATGGGTCCCTACAACTACATCACATCACCCAGATTGTAAAAGACTCGCACAAGTAGAAAATCAACTTCAGTGCAGGCACAATGACAGGTAAAGTGGAAAGGAGACAATAGAACACACTGATGTGAAGTGGAATTATTTCTGTCAAATGATTCGATATATAAGCTACTTTACATATGACCTGCCCTCACATTGGGAAAAGGAATTTCCTGCAGTGTAACGGCGACATTTGCCTGTGACCATCACAATGCTGAGAGACACTGACATAGTTTATTCTGTAGCAGCGTGGCCGAATGAAAGCACGATAGTCCCATTAACCAGAATTCAAGACTTCAAAGCTCTCCTCTGCGCTGTACAACTTATTTGCTGCCCCTGTAGTTAGATTTCAATCGCTTCACCGTGTATCTTCTTCTGCTTCCTGCTTCAAGGAAACACTTGAAACGTGAACAAATCCACTTTCCACTTTCACCAATCTTTTGCAACTCCCGAGTTGGCACAAGGACGAGTGACGGATTGGCCTTCTCGAGCGCTCTCACTCTGGTATGATTCGAACGATAAAGTGGACTGTGTCTGATCTGCAGATTGTCCCCACCTAGACGGTGCTGTTTATCCCATTCCCGGGGACTAAGCTGTCTCTATTGGCAGAGTATTCAGTCATTTCACTCCACTTGCAGGCATTATGAGGGGGTGTAAGTGCGAATATGCTCTGAAGCTTCCTCTCACGGGCACAGCCAGGTGCAAGAGCGCTGCTGTAACTTCGCAACTTTGATTGCGAACTTCCTACAAATATCATTTATTTGAGAGAGAGAGAAAGGTGCTGAGCTGGTTGGAAAGAGAGAAATGGGCTGTGGACTCTCTTCCCTCAGTAAAATTCAAATAAGTGCATTTTTGTGCTGCCCATTTGATGTTCAGAATCAATCTTCGCAGAACAATCCAGCAGAAAGGCTTTTGTTTCAGAGGCGTCGGTTTCTTTGCTGCAATCGGGCATCAGTTAACATCTGAGTCCCAACTGTCCCAGATGAAGTGACTCCGAATGAAACCCTCACTCACTGAGAACCATCCTCACAGCCAGGAGCTGCGAGGCTTCAGGAAGTCCAAAGCGGAAGGGAGGATTAAAAACAAGTCATTATTTCTCCCTCAGCCACTCTGTCACAGAGACAGGGAGAGGGACGGCAGAGACGTGTGACGTCATTTACGTGCCGACAGAAGCCGTTCAGCCCATCGAGTCCACGGTAAATCTCTGTCACTTGCTTCTCTCTGAGGTTATTCATCATCACTGCTGCTTGTTCTAATAATAGGGACCTGTGTCTGTGTTGAAATGCTGTCTCCAACATACTGAACCACATGTCATTCACGGCTGTTCATTTCACCGGAGGACCCTGCTGTGTGACACAGCCTGGGGAATAACTGCAAGGCGTCAGGGGTATGGTCCACACACCAACTGATTTCTCTCACCTTCGCCAGTGTATTCCCAGCCCCGTCAAGTGACTTTGCGAATCAGGTCATAACAGACCGACAGAGAACAGCAAAAAAATCTTCCATAACTTCAAACGTGTGTTTCCTCATATGTATAAATGTGGTTGGTGTATCTATTTCAGATACCATTGAGTGACAGGACGCATATGGCTCATCAATATGTAATGCGAAGAACGGAGTACTGTTATAGTGAAACTCTGGCAGTGGCGGTACATACACTGAAAGCTGGAATTGTCATCGAGCAGAGGATCCTTTTCATTCATTAATTTCTGCATTATGCGCCCACCACGATCCCTCTGGACCGCTCTGTTATCGCTGACCACAGCAGTTTCCCGTCGTCTTCAGGTTTTTGTAGCATGTACCTTCGAGGATGACGTTAAAGTATCTTCACTGTTATTCTGTGATACACTGTGGCACAGGTGTGTCCCGGCTGTGTCAATATAACCACCCTGTAACTTCCCCAATTCTGCTGTTTTATTTGCAATTTCAATCAGAATCACAAAATGTGCCACACTGCAGACTGAGTCCATGCAGCCCACCTTGGCTCTGCTGGCTCCCCGCAATGAGGAAATGACTGTGTTTTGATTGATTGATTCGCACATGGACCTAAGTACAGTGGAAAGCGTTGTTTGCGATGGTAAAGTCGGATCATAGTCATCAAGGACATGCAAATCACAGCGTGAGGAAAGCAAAATTTGGCCAGACTTTGGAATTCAGGTTACTCTGTATCGGACGTGCGCTCAGCAAAATCCACATTGGCAAGATCAGCATTATTTCAAGTTAGACAATCCATTTCTCAGAGCAGCAATGGCCGAGAAGAAGCGGTTCTTGAACTTGCTTGTGTATGTTTTCAAGCTTTGGAATCTTTATCTGAAACCGATTTCATCGAAATCATATCTTCACAGTCAAAAATCTAGTAGTGTGCAAAATTCTAAGGCTCATCCGCAAAGTGAACCCGAGAGCTCTCGCACATATGTCACCTGTCTGAAGCAATGTCACACCCGAGACAAACGAGCCACAACGGCGCCAGACGTGGTAACCAGAAATCAGGTGAGTTTTTGGTTAACTAAGGCTATTTCTGCTGTTTCAGAGTGAAAGAAGCACAGAGTTTTAATCGCAGCCCCTTTCCATTCTGACTCACTTCTCCCAGGAGGCTGTGCTAGCTGCTTTCCCGGAACAGGGCGATCTTCATTGAGAACTGGACGAACTCATCCTCCATTGTCACGCAGTATTAGTGTCGAGCTGCTTGAACGCGTTCTTCAGCTCCCTATCAAACTCGGGTTTGTGGAGCGGGGTAGGGGTCTGGCGGGAGTGGGAAGTATGGGAAATCTGGAAAGGTGTAGAAAAGGGAGATCGTGCATGCACAAGAAATCATCTTATTTTTGGAACCATTGTCCAGAGAGCTAGAAAATGCAGAAATGTGAGGAAAGAGTGAATCTCTCCCCATTATTCGGGAGCAGTGTCTGTGCTTCTCGAAGTCACAGGGAGGCTTCTGCTGTCTGAATCAGCATGGGATGTTACTGCAGCGAGTCCCGTCGCTCACGCACCTGCTGTGTATACATTTTTCCACGTTGCCTCCAGTTCACATCAAAGATTTCACAGCTCACATCATCATAGAGTGACAGGCAAGAGAAGGAAGCGATTCAGACCATCATCTTAACACAACCTGGGGATAAATTGGATGTGGGAGAGCGGACAGTCTCGACTGGTTCCAGCATTTACAATCATGGTCCGTGTGGTAACAAAAGCAGGAACCAGGAACTGTTTACCTTTCTTCTTAAAACAGGTAATTAAATTTTGAAGAGCATAGATATCTCTTCCTGGTGTTCATGAAATGATCAAGAACAGAATACGGTTCCCTGAGTATGGTCTGACTTCTGGGTTATGGGCCCAGGGCACTCCCACTGTGATATTCTGTTCACAAGATCTGACCACATGGAAAGAAATGACACAGTGACAAGATCGATTGAATCGGATTCTTTGAAAAACAGAAGCCGATGGAATGAACAGCAGCATGAGAGGGAGAATGTAGCATTATATGTGAGGAACTTGTTTTCCAGACTCGAGGAGAGTGCACAGTGCTGTTTCCAGGGGTCAATATCTGGATAAGTAGACAGAATTAGCATCGGCTGTTATTGGACTGCATCTTTTGTACAATGTTGCATAAGCACGCGCCTTTTGTATAGAGGGGACAACTTCAAAATCCTCAATGATGCAAGACACAGAAATGAGGCGAACAACAAAGCAACCTCAGAAACTCGTGCTACGCCATGGGGTAAACGCCCCTGCTCAACCTATGCTCAAATTCGCTCTCTGTCAAATTCTTGAGCCTGAGCTTCGAACAGTGAATGGTCTATGTGAATAAACACTGCTCGAATCTCACAACTTCAGTATTTTATACGCCCCTACATGTATGTCTGACAACAGTAATTGCTCCCTCACTGTGTTACTTCAGCACACGGAGAGAAGAAACAAACATAAGAACAACAGTCACGAATGTGATGGAGATTTGACCCGAAGCACACCTCTTCCCACCCTACCACTTCCACACCTCTTCCCAAACTACCTCTTGCAAAAATGCCATCCCGTATTCTCAATTCCTCCGCCTCCACCGTATCTGCTCCCAGGAGGACCAGTTCCACCACAAAACACACCAGATGGCCTCCTTCTTTCGAGACGGCAATTTCCCTTCCCACGTGGTTAAAGATGCCATCCAACGCATCTCGTCTACATCGCGCACCTCCGCCCTCAGACCACACCCCTCCAACCGTAACAAGGACAGAACGCCCCTGGTACTCACCTTCCACCCTACCAACCTTCTCATAAACCAAATCATCCACCGACATTTTCACCACCTCCAAACAGACCCCACCACCAGGGATATATTTCCCTCCCCACCCCTTTCTGCCTTCCGCAAAGAATGTTCCCTTCGTAACTACCTGGTCAGGTCCACGCGCCCTACAACCCACCCTGTAATCCTGGCACTTACCCCTGCCACGGCAGGAACTGGAAAACCTGCACCCACAACTCTCCCTCACCTCTATCCAAGGCCCAAACGGAGCCTTCCACATCCATCAAAGTTTTACTTGCAAATCCACTATTGTCTCCGTTGCTTCCGATGTGGTCTCCTCTACATTGGGGAGACTGGGCGCGTCCTAGCAGAGCGCTTTAAGGAACATCTCCTGGACACCCGCACCAATCAACCAAACCACCCCGTGGCCCAACATTTCAACTCCCCCTCCCACTCTGCCTAGGAGATGGAGGTCCTGGGCCTCCTTCACCGCCGCTCCCTCACCACCAGACGCCTGGAGGAAGAACGCCTCATCTTCCACCTCGGAAGACTTCAACCCCAGGGCATCAATGTGGACTTCAACAGTTTCCTCATTTCCCCTTCCCCAACCTCACACTAGTTCTAAACTTCCAGCTCAGCACTGTCCCTATGACTTGTCCGGACTTGTCCTACCTGCCTATCTCCTGTTCCACCGATTCACTCCACCCTCTGCTCCTTCACCTATCACCTTAATACCCTCCCCCACTAACCCATTGTACTCTATGCTACTTTCCCCCGACTCTCATTCTTCTCTCGCTTATCTCTCCATGATTCAGGCTCACTGCCCTTATTCCTGATGAAGGGCTTTTGCCCGAATCGTCGATTTCGAAGCTACTCGGATGCTGCCTGAACTGCTGTGCTCTTCCAGCACCACAAATCCAGAATGTGGTTTCCAGCATCTGCAGTCATTGATTTAACAGCCTTGCAGTTCTTCCCCACGCTGTGTCACACAGCAGGGTCCTCCGGTGAAATGAACAGCCTTGAATGACATGTGGATCAGTATGTTGGAGACAGCATTTCGACACAGACACAGTTCCCAATTATTAGAATAAGCAGCACTGATGATGAATAACCTCAGAGAGAAGCAAGTGACAGAGATTTGCAGTGGACTCGATGGGGTGAACGGCTTCTGTCGGCACGTGAATGACGTCACACGTCTCTGCCGTCCCTCTGTCTGTCTCTGTGACAGAGTGGCTGAGGGAGAAATAATGACTCGTTTTTAATCCTCCCTTCCGCTTTGGACTGCCTGCAGCCCCGCAGCTCCTGGCTGTGGGGATGGTCCTCAGTGAGTGAGGGTTTCATTCGGAGTCACTTCATCTGGGACAGTTGGGACTCAGATGTTAACTGATGCCCGATTGCAGCAAAGATGCCGACGCCTCTGAAACAAAAGCCTTTCTGCTGGATTGTTCTGCGAAGATTGATTCTGAACATCAAATGGGCAGCACAAAAATGCACTTATTTGAATTTTACTGAGGGAAGAGAGTCCACAGCCAATTTCTCTCTTTCCCACCAGCTCAGCACCTTTCTCTCTCTCTCAAATAAATGATATTTGGAGGAAGTTCGCAATCAAAGTTGCTGAGTTCCAGCAGCGCTCTTGCACCTGGCTGTGCCCGTGAGAGGAAGCTTCAGATCATATCCGCACTTACATCCCCTCATAATGCCTGCAAGTGGAGGGAAATGGCTGAATACTCTGCCAATAGATACAGCTCAGTCCCCGGGGATGGGATAAACAGCACCGTCCTGCTGGGGACATTCTGCAGATCAGACACAGTCCACTTTAGCATTCAGATCATACCAGAGTGAGAGCGCTCGAGAAGCCCAATCGGTCACTCGTACCTGTGCCAACTCGGGAGTTGCAAAAGATTAGTGAAAGTGGAAAGTGGATTTGTTCACGTTTCAAGTGTTTCCGTGAAGCAAGAAGCAGAAGAAGATACACAGTGAAGCGATTGAGATCTGACTTCAGGAGCAGCAACTAAGTTGTATAGCGCAGAGGAGATCTTTGAAGTATTGAATTCTGGTTGATGGGACGATCATGCTTTTACTAGGCCACGCTGCTACAGAAGAAACTATGTCAGTGTGTCTCAACATTGTGATGTCTCAGGCAAATATCGCTGTTATACCGCAGGAAAGTCCTTTTTCCAATGTGAGGGCAGTCCATATGTAAAGATGTAGCTTATATATAGAATCCTTTCACATAAATAATTGGACTGCACCTCAGTGTGTTGTATTGTCTCCTTTCCACTTTACCTGTCATTGTGCCTGCAATGAAGTTGATTTTCTCCTTCTGCGTGTCATTTACAGTCTGGGTGATGTGATGCAGTTGTACTGACCCATCTTCTGACAGAATGTTCCACTTCACTGCAGCCCGCCCTAACTTTGCGATCTGATACCATTCCCGTTGTTTAGATGTTAAGTGCTCATCTCAGATCCAGCCTGCCCTCACCCAAAATAAATGGAAAACTCAGTCACACTGTGATCACTGCAATCGAGGGATATATTCACTCTAAGGACATTGATAATTCCAAGGATAAAGTTAGGGCTGCAGAATCTGGAGATCAGAGTTGGTAGTGTGATGCTGGAAAAGCACAGCAGATCAGGTAGCATCCGTGGAGCAGGAGTATTAAGGTTTCAGGCTCAAGCCCTTCATCAGGAATAAGGCTTATGAGTCAGGGCTGAGAGATAAATGGAAGTGGTGTGGGGTTGAGGGGAAAGAGCTGGAAAGCAATATATGGATGAATAGGAGGGAGAAGAAAATAGGTCAGAAATAGCAGAGATGGAATGGGTCGAGAGGGCGGTGGCGAGTTGAAGGCTTGGGCTTGGGGGAGGGGAAATTAGGTAACTGTTCAAATTCACATTTATCCCGTGTGGTGTTAGGGTCCCCAGCCGGAACGTGTGGCGTCCCTCGTCCAGGCCTTGGTTGGTAACGGTTTATCAGTGGAAGAGGTCCAGGACCTGTATGTCTTTGATGGGGAAGGAGGGGAAGTTGAAGTGTTCAGACACGGGACGGTGAATTTGGTGGGTGGGGGTATCCCAGAGATGTTCTCTGAAATGATCTGCAAGAAGGTTTCCTGTCTCCCTGATGTAGCGAAGACCACACTGGGCGCAACGGATTCAGTAGATGACATTGGTAGCTGTACAGGTAAGTTTCAAATGGATGTGGAATGATCCCTTCGGGCCTTGGCTGAGGTGAGGGGAGTGGTGTGGGTGTTAGTTTCACCCTTCCTTTGGTGGCAGTGAAAGGTGCCAGGAGAGGATTGTGGGCTGGTGGTGGAATGTGTGGACCTGAAGAGGGGGACATGGAGGGAATGGTCTTTACGGAATGTTGGCAGGCCTGGCTAGTGAAATATATCTCTGGTGGTGATGTCTGTTTGGAGGTGGCATCAGTGGCAGAATATGATGCGTTTATGCGGAGTTTGATGGGGTGTAAGGTGAGCACCAGGTGGTTCTGTCCTTGTTGCGTTGAGGGGCGTGGCTTCAAGGGTGGTGGTGTGTGAAATGGAGGTGATGAACCAGAGGGCGCTGTCAACCACGTGGGAAGCCAATTTGTGATCGTGGAAGAAGGAGACCAACTGGCTCTTCCTGAGATGTAATTGGTCATCCTGGGAACAGATGTGCTGGAGGCGGTGGAATTGGGAAGAAGGAATGGCGTTCTTACACGAGATAGGGCTGGAGGAGATGTAGTCTAGATACATGTGGGAGTCGAAGTGCTTGTAGTATATGTCTGTAATTAGTCAGTCGCCAGAGTCGGTGATGGAGAGGTCCAGGAAGGCTAAGGAAGTTGCCAAGATGATCCGGATAAATTTGAGGTCGGAGTGGAAGGTGTTGGTAAAGTTGGTGAGCTATTCAACCTCCTCGTTGGAGCAGCAAGTGAACCCAAACATTCATCAATTTAGTGGAGGAACAGGTGGAGGATGGTGCCTGTGTAACTGCGAAAGATGGACAGTTCCGTGTATCTGACAAACAGGCAGGCATAGCTAGGTCCTATGCGGGTGCCCATGGCTACCAGTTTCGATGGAGGAAGTGGGAGGATTGGAAAGAGAAGTTGTTGATTGTGAGTACCAGTTCAGCCAGGTGGATGAGGATGTCGGTGGAAGGGTACTGATTGGGATGGTGTGAGATTAAGAAATGGAAGGCTTGTAGACTTCTGTCATGGCAGATGGATTTGTACAGGGACTAGATGCCCATGGTTAAGATGACGCGTTGGAAGCCAGGAAAACGAACTTCTTGGAGGAGGTGAAGGGGTGTCACGAATGTAAGTGGGATTTTCCTGAACTGGTGAGAGAGGATTGTGTCGAGGTAGGAAGAGATTATTCGGATGGAACAGGCTCAGGATGAGAGAATAGTTCGACTGGGGCAGTCAGGTTTGTGAATCTTAGGAAGGAGGTAGAATTGGGGAGTGCGCGGTTCACGGACAATAATGTTGAAGGTTGTGGATGGGAGATGCCCAGAGGTGATGAGAATGTGGTTGGTCTGGGAGATGATGGTTTGGTGAGGGGAGGAGAGTTTGTGATCGTGGTCTGTAGGAGGAGGTGCTTGCGAGTTGGTACCTGGCTTCAGCTTTGTTCCTCTGCCCGACTCACAAGCCTAATTCCTGATGAATGGCTTATGCCTAAATCGTCCATTCTCCTGATCCTCGGATGTTGCCTGACCTGCTGTGCTTTTCCAGTACAACACTCTTCACTCATTCATTATTACTGTCTCATTTCACACTACCAGGTCCATGCTGTCTGTTTGATTCTCATGAGCACTGTTCTCATGGACTGCGACAAAATCTGCCAGTCTGAAACAAAAACATAAATTGCTGTAAAATCACAGGTGAGCTGGCAGCATCTGTGCAGATGAATCACAGTTAACGTTTCTCATCCATTGGGTCCGTCTCTCCACAGATGCTGCCAGACGTCCTGAAATATTCCAGCAACGTCTGTTTTTGTTTGATTTTCAACATCAGCATTTTTTTCAGTTTTGTTTTCTTATTTTCTGCCAATATGATTTGCCTGAAGATTACGTTAAATGTTTTAAATATGACTGTGATGGAACGGCCAGATTCCACCAGCCCGGTCCTTTTATTTGGTTCACGTGACCAATGCCTTTCCACTTGGTCACCGGGCCCTACAGCTGCATTGCATTCTCTCGGACTGGTAATCAGGAGCGAGATTGATTGAAATTATTGAAAACTTCAGATAAACGGATAAAATACGGGATGTAAAACGGGAAACTGAAAGGGAAAGAGAGAACAGCGAATGTTAATTTTTTGACAGAATTGAAATATAATTGCTCAAGATTCAGAAAGTACTTTCATCCACAAACATACCACAATATGGAATGTAATGTTTGGGACAATCAATGCAAGCAGATAGCAATATCTTAGTTTTAAAGTCTTGCTGCAACTGTTTTGGTTTTAATGAACGCACACATGGGATTTAGTGCTCTAATGGTCCCAATAAATAGAATAGGAAATCCTTGCTTTCCAGAATACGTGGGGAATGTTCACTGATTCATCCCAGTAATGGCAGGACTGTCCTCTGGAAGCGTATGAGTGAAATCCTTCAATGTTCCATGGAGTTTCGAATGAGTGGTGAAGGGAATGTCTCCATTCACAAATTAACCATTCGGTAGAATTCAATACAGGGACCAATGAAATGATGAACAAATTGAACAAGAACACGGACATACGATACATAATAGGTACGACAATTACTATGTGAAAACTGTTGATTTCAGATCCACGGTGACCTTTGGTGATGGCATTTACTGTCCAGAACCAGTCTGCACTGGAATGACGGGAGACTCACGATGAAGTATTTGAACTTCAGTCTCCTTCAGAAATAGCTGAGACTGACTCAGGACACGGGGATTTAGAGATGTTGGCCTTACAAACCTTTCAGACATTCCGTGGAAGAATAAAGGAAGTGAGAGAAATTTTTCGTCTCCATGGAGACGATGTTCATGAACTAGATAGATAATAATTTGCCTTATTGGAGTTTATAAATAGAGGAGTCATACTTAAAAAGCAAACAGTTCATAGTGTAACTGTAAAATCTTTTGGTCACACTCAGTGGGAACATTGTGTGTAATCCTTGTCCTCATTCTCCACCAAAAACATGTGAAGAAGTTAGAAAGGGCACAGACGCTGTTTCCTGTATAGCAAGATATTAGAAAGCCAAGTGACGTTGTTTACTGAGACAAAAAAATATCAGAAAATATACAACTGGTTTCATTGGGATGATAGAATGAATGAAGGAGTTTATTCACGAGATTAGGAAATGCTCGAGCAGAAACATGCAAGTTTGATGTAAACAAATGAGACTTTCACATAACGCAAGGTTTGAATGAGTAAATTGGGGAAATTCCCTCTTTCCAGTGAATCAATAACTTTCGTTAGAGCTTGAAAACCATTAGTTAATGATTAAGAAAAGTTTGGTTGAGAGTTTCTTCCACTCAATAGAGTTATTTAATTCGTGAACGACTTTCCAGAAATAAACCGTAGAAGCTGACTTCAGATTGTTTTAAAAGATACACGAACAAACGTACAAGGAGAGAATTTACCATTGAGTGAAAGTCAGTGTGATTGCGTAACAATTTCGAATTTGTTGATTTCAGACACAAAGATATTTCATGAACACGTACAACTGAATAAGACTGAGTATAACAATTTCATGGATTGGTAAGGTGTGGCGTATTATTCAAGGTGAAACTCTGTAAATGGAGCTGATGTCGTAAAATAACTGCAGACAGAAGTTTTATCCTAATGAGTAGGAATTGAATCGTCACTTGGAAACGCAACACCTGCTTTAAAGATTTGACCACATTCACATGATGTTCTGTCCATTTTGTACATTCTTAACTCCACCCAAGAAATCCACCAAGAAGACTCTGTCCTATTGTATTGTTAACCCTCTGTACTTCTCTGCAGCACGCCATTTAAGATAAAATATGCTCAGACCAAAATTCAGTTCAATACAATATTCAAACGGTCCTATGTGATTTCTTTTTTTTATTATTGCAATAACCTTTGTGGGTTTGCAACAAACTGTGTAACATGAAACCAGTTCAACATCTATTTTCCCGGAATTTAACGCAGTGCACATGGGAAACGTTATCCATCAGCTGAAAAATCACCTTCGGCTCTCTCTCCACACATGTCTCTTCACGTTTTAGATACTTGCAGTATGTTTGTTGATCAAGGAGTCATTATCCAGAAAAGGTCGTTTCTCAATCCACAAACACAGGTATTTTCCCATAAACTTGGCTTTGCTCAATATCACCTCCTGTCTGTATCCCTTAACCCGACGGTAAATTGAAGTTGCTCCATGTGAGGCTCAAAATTAAAACTTTGGCACAGCACACCCCACTATACTGAAACAGAGACACCGTGCACTGGTCACCTTCAGCACAGGAGCAACACATTAATGCTTACCTCCACATTCCTGGTTTTACCTTCACGTTTGGAAACCGACTTTCTCTGATTCCATGGTTAGTAACGGGGGTTATATGATCATCTTCACCAGGTTTTCTGTCCCCGCGTGAGGAAAATGGTGAGGTACTCATTGTAAAGATGGATAGATTGATGAAATGTACAATTTCATCTTTTGCCTTCACTAGCCCATGAGCTTTTTATTTTGTTTTGCATCTGTAGAAATCTTAAAATCTTCATAATGAACAGACTCAATGACAGGTCTCCATTGTGTCTCTGGCATCAAATTCCAAAGTTTAAACTCCCTCTGAATCCTTCCACCGCAGTCCGCTGTTCAGGAAGTGTTCCTGTTGTGGGAAATACACTTCCCCGTGTGTCACCTGCTGCTCCCAGCATGCGCTCTGGCACTGCACTCCTTTTCCTTCTGACACTTGCTCACTGTGTTGCTGTGATCATACAGTGACTTGGTGTCGCACGGCCCAGGAATATGATACAGATCAAGGGTTTTGCATTGTTCAGTTCAATTGTCAGTTTAACCTTATTTTGGATTTTGAAATTGTCTGTTCTGTGCACAAGTGCATGGCAAAAACACCTGAGCGGACGTTAGGTGTTCTGAATAATGACATTGAGCACTATGCACTCTCCTCCAGACTGGAAAACAATTCCTCACAGGCAATTTAATAGACAATAGAAAGCAGTCGCAGGAGTAGGCCATTCTGCCCTTCGAGCCAGCACCACCATTCATTATGATCATTACCGAACATCCTCAATTTGTATCCTGTTTCTGCCTTATCACTATAACCCTTGATTCCACTATCCTTAAGAGCTCTATCCAACTCTTTATTTAAAGAACACCTCCTGCTGTCTCGGGTTCTTCATTCCGTTGACTTCAAATCTTCACAGAATTCAACACACCTTGTTACATATTCATTTCCTCATTTTTGTTCAGATCACTGTGTGCATAGTGTGACAGTGGGGGTGCAGTTGCCCCACAACCCAGGGGTCAGACCATAGTCTTGGAACCGTACTGTGTTATTTATCATTTTACCAACACCAGGGAGAAATATCTGCTGCTCTGCATAATTTACCCAATTCAATTATTCATAAGGTCATAGGCGTTGCACCACCTGTGACGAGGTGGCCGAGAGGTTAAGGCGATGGTCTGCTAATCTATTGCATTCTGCATGCGTGGGTTCGCATTCCCCTCTTGTCGCTATCATCAATGGCATTTCAGTGGTGCTGCTTTCCGATGAGCACAGCTGTCGTATTGATATTGGAGTTCCAATAGTCAGTTCATATGCATCGACGTTATTAACAAATTTCAAAGCAAAATTTGAGCCTGTTGACTAAACTGTATTGTAATGTAGGTGGCACTGGGAGAATAAAAGGGAGCACGGTTGGCTTTTTCAAGTCAAGTTACTGTGAACGTTTTTTCGTATGAAAGACATCCTGGAAAATCAAATATCGAGAGCTGCAAAGTGCATGTTTATGCAAAGGGATTCTTAATGAATGTTTTGTCAGATGAAATCTGAGGGAGGTTGAGCAGAAGTAATTCATCCTGGTGAGAAGAGCACAGCGAGACAACACAAAATAATGGAGATATTTCAAAGGGACAGGGCGTGGGTGTAGGGGCACTGAGAACTGGCTGTAAATACACAGTAGAGAATTGCCGATGTGGGTGCCGTGCATGGGCACTGAGAGACTTACACATTGGTCTCGGCCTCTCCCCTTGCTCTCGCCATTGATGAATGCTGGACATAAGGCACAGATAAACACAAGATGTGGAAAGCAAGCTCCCTCTCGTTATGCACACACTGGATGCATCACATTGAACTATGAACAACTGGAGAAATCAGCATGTTACCTATAGGGAGTGAAACTAAACTGTGGATCAATAACCGCAGATTCTTGCAACATAAACATGAAAAATAATTTATAATGTAGGGTGTAGGTTTGCTCGCTGAGCTGTAGGTTTGATATCCAGACGTTTCATTACTTGGCTAGGGAACATCATCATCAGTGGCGACCTCCAAATGAAGTGAAGCTGTTGTCTCCTGCTTTCTATTTACATCTTTCTCCTCGATGGGGTTCCTGGGGTTTGTGGTGATTTCATTTCCTGTTCGTTTTCTGAGGGGTTGATAGATGGCATCTCGATCGATATGTTTGTTTATGGCGTTGTGGTTGGAGTGCCAGGCCTCTAGGAATTCTCTGGCGTGTCTTTGTTAGCCTGTCCCAGGATAGATGTGTTGTCCCTGTCGAAATGGTGGTATTTTCAATCCGTGTGTAGGCCTTCAAGACAGAGAAGGTCGTGTCTTTTTGTGGTTATCTGGTGTTCGTACATCCTGGTGGCTAACGTTCTTCCTGTTGTCTTACGTAGTGTTTGTGGCATTCCGTGCATGGAATTTTGTAGATGACGTTGGTTTTGTCTATGGGTTGTTCTGGGTCTTTTAAGTTTGTTAGTTTTTGTTTGAGAGTGCAGGTGGGTTTGCGTGCTACTAGGATTCGAAGGGGTCTTAGTAGTCTGGCTGTCATGTCTGAAACGTCTTTGATGTATGGTAAGGTGGTTAGGTTTTCTGGCTGTGTTTGGTCTTCTTGTCGTGGTTTGTTCTTGAGGAATCTGTGGACTGTATTTTGTGAGTACCTGTTCTTCTCGAATACGTTGTAAAGGTGGTTCTCCTCTGTTTTCCGAAGTTCGTCTGTGCTGCAGTGTGTGATGGCTCGTTGGAATACTGTTCTGACGCAGCTTCGTTTGTGTGTGTTGGGTTGGTTGCTGTTGTAGTTAAGCATTTGGTCAGTGTTTGTCGGTTTTCTGTATACACAGGTTTGTAGTTCTCCGGTGTTCTTTCTTTCTCCTGTGACATTCAGGAATGCGAGTTTGTTGTCGGTTTCTTCCTCCTTGGTGAACTTTATGCCTGTGAGGGTGTTGTTGATAATGTTAAATGTCTTTACTATCTTGTTTCGTTTTGTGATGAAAAAAGGTGTCCTCTGCGTAGCGGACCCTGATTTTGGTTTGATTGTTGATAGGGCTGTTTGTTCTAGTCTTTGCATTACCGCTTCTGCTATGAATCCTGACAGCGGAGATCCCATGGGTGTGCCGTTGGTTTGTTAGTAGACTATATTGTTGAAAGTGAGGTGGGTGGTGAGGCACAGGTCCACAAGCTTCATGATGTTTTCGTTGGTAATGTGATTGATGGTGGTTGCTGTGTGTGATGGTCTCTTCCAAAAGTGTGGTAAGTGTTTCCTTTGCCAGGTCGATGTTGATGAAGGTGAACAGTGCTGTTATGTCGAATGAGATCATTGCTTCCCCTTCCTCTACTTTGGTGTTTTTGATGATGTTTAGGAATTCCTGGGTGGAGTGGATGGAGTGCTGTGACTCTTCTATGAGGTATTTCACTCTTGCGTGTAATTCTTTATCCAGTCTGTAAGTTGGTGTTCAGAGTAATGAGACTATGGGTCTGAGGGGGCTCCTGGTTTAGGGATTTTTGGTAGTCCGGTTCGACTTGGCCAACACATTCATCCTGGGACAGTCAAAGCAAAGACATGCTGGAGAATTCCCAGAGGCCTGACACTCCAACCACAATGCCATAAACAAACACATTGATCTAAATGCCATCTATCAACCCCGCAGAAAACAAACCGGAAATGACATCACCACAATCCCCAGGAACCCCATCCAGGAGAAAGATATATAGAAAGCAAGAGACAACAGCTTCGCTTCACTTGGAGGTCGCCACTGATGATGCTACCTAGCTAGGTAAGGAAACGTCTGGATATCAAACCTAGAGCTCAGCGAGCAAACCTACACCCGAAACCTCAACCTGAGCTACAAACCTTCACAAACCTTGCGATTTAAAGTGTCTTTATGCGCATATCATTAATGGACTTTTCGTTATAATACCCGTCTGGTTGAAAGAAGAAGACACTCCATTTCAAGATGGATGACAACGTTACCAATTTTGTTTCGAAACTGAGATCTATTTGATCATTTTACACAGTGAACAAGTTCATTTTAAATAATGCAAACCACATTCTCTCACCGGGAATAAAAGTGTGATTTCAATATAAACATTGTCCTTGCTAAGTCACAGTTACTCAACATGAAAAATAGGATGTAATTTTTATTAAGCATACATCAATTAGCACGATTATCTTACTTCGGAATGACTGCAGTATGCACATGCTAAGTAAGGTTTAAGAAAGAATGACTTTTGGAAATAATGATTTGGTGGTGACTAAAAATAATATTAGGTTCTCATGATGCGGATATTCCACCAATGGCTCCAGTGGTGGAAATGTTCAGTGGGCAGTATTTCTATGATGGTAGAGAAGTCTATGAGCTGCCAGGGATGGGAGCTCCCACTTCATCTGGAGCAGCGTCTTTTGACGTGGACCAGGGAGCATTGTGACATCAGTCTGGGAATTCCAACAACACCTGGAGCAGCTTCTGTTGACATGGAGCAGCAGGGAGCATTGGCACATCCGAATGCAAGATCTAACCTCATTTGGAGCAGCTTCAATTGGCATGGAGCAGGGAGCTTTGCGAGATCCATCTGGGAGCTCCACTCTCACCTGCAGCAGCTTTTAATGACATGTAGCAGCAGGGAGCATTGGGACATCAGAGTGATAGATCCAACCTCAACTGGACCACTTCTATTGACATGGAGGAGGGAACATTGGGACATAAGACTGGGAGCTCCAACCTCACAAGGATCAGCGTTTAATGACATGTAGCAGCTGGGAGCATTGGGACATCAGAGTGGTAGGTCTAACCTGAACTGCACCACTTCTACTGACATGGAGCAGGGAGCATTGGGACATCAGACTGGGAGCTCCAACTTCAAGTAGAGCCGCTTCTATTGACATGGAGCATCAAGGAGCATTGGAACGTCAGGTTGGGAGCTCCAACATCACCTGGAACAGCTTGTATTTACATGGAAGAGGAGGGAGTATTGGGACATTAGGCTGGGGGAAAGGATATTCAACTATTTTAATCTAAAGTAAAATATGCTTCAACACCTCAGATGTTAATTTATTTATGAAGAATCTTTCCCGGGAAAATAATTAATTCTTTAGATAGTAAAGACAAGTCCTGCAAATATTCAACTCAGGAAAACGGATTGGTACAGAAAGAAGTGGGAGTGATGTTTCATGTCTTTGTCTTTTCTTTTCCGGCCGACTCTGCACTGGATTACATCACCCGAAGGACGTTTTCGCTCATTTCCTGCAAATACGGACAGTACACTCACGTAATCTAAAGCTGAAAATTAATGGGAATATGCGATGTTATGATTAGGCTGGAGTTTACCTCAAATTATGGTGAAAACGCAGCAAAGTCAGTTGCAATTTCCAAGATCATCAGTGACTTCATTGATTGGCTGATCAGATTGTGAATTGTCGTTTTTTTGAGGACAATTTGAAGTGAATCAATGATGGTGATTATCTTTTTTCTTTGTTCACCTTGTGACTGTTACTGTTATTGCTCATGTCCTTGTCAACACCACAGCTCAGCAGTGTGTAAAATCTCAGCTGTGCATCTGGCCAGTGGTACAAACATTCGTATAGCTGGCTACGCATCAGGCGGTTGTAAGTTCAACTTTTACTTTGCGCAAGCGCATTATGACGATTCATCACACATCCAACCTACTCATTTTTGTTATGCTGAGGTGGGTAATATTTGAAATTTTCATCTCCACGAACGAAAATTCTTTCACTGTCTTCGATCAGTTAAACATTGCCAAGAGCTATCAGAGTAAAAATCACACAGCACCAGATGGTATTGAACAGACGTATTTGGAAGCACCAGTGTTCCATGCACTGCTTCTTCATCAGGTGTTTGTCAACTGTTGGAATCTAAAATGGCTTTGTGTGATTATTAAATGTATCCAGCCCAGTCCAACACCAACACCTCCACGTCATGGGTACTGTCGACACCACGAACGGTCGGTTAAAGTCCAGATGATCTTCCAAAAGATCGTGCATATTGACACACACACCAAGTTTCTGCAGAAAAACACCCACCTGATGAAGGAGCGACTCTCCGAAAGCTAGTGCTTCCAAATAAACCTGCTGGACTCTGCCCTGATATTGTGGAATTTTTAACTTTGTCTACTCATTTCCAACACTGGCACTTCCATATCATAGACAACACCAGTCATGTCCCACCGTTGTCAGAGAAGGCAATCCTGGAATAGCCCAATACATTGCACATAGGTACGTTTCGTTTTCAGAAACCAACACACTCAATCGCTGCAGCTCCGGTGGATGAAATGCACAGAAAAGAAATAGCTGAAACTCAGTTTTGACATTATTTTGATACTCTTTGGGAAGTAGTATCAGAGGAGAATGATGGATTAACTGTCCGACTGTGCAGAGAGCGGGAAGGCACTATTCCCTTCTTTGATGAGCTGGGGTATTGACTGATCTAAGGCATGAAACAGATTCCTCGTAGAGCTGCTCTCGCTGCATCAGGAACAAGAAGTCCTGATTTCCTAATGAAACGGTAATGATACCAAGGCCACTCAGTTAAAGCCCTGAATACTAACCACTAGACCACCAGGGATGAGGGCAGAAGCCGTTGCACCATTTCTTCAGAACACAGTTTTTGGAATTATGTCACTGCAGATATGTTTCCCCTCAAAAGTGATTGAATTATCGGGTGTTTACAGCACAGAAATGCGTCCCTTCATCTCATTTCCCAACACTTGGTCTGTAACCTTGTGAACTCTAACGTTTCACCTGAATGCGAATTTCTCTGGAACGTTTTAATCTCGTAAAACACAATAAGTGGGATTTAAGTTTGAGATGGGAACTGAACCCCATTTTTACCCATAGACTGAAGCACGCAGACACATTTCCCCAAGTGTGACACAGGCCTCGGGAGAAAACAAGCAGAAAGTAAGATTTCCCCGACTTGTCTGATGTTGTCCCATTTCAGAGTTTAACACCAATGTCTGGTTTCAGCAAAGAAAGGAAGCATTCAGCTCCTCCCGTCCCAGTGTTCCTTGCCCATTGTTTCCCCATCACTCTGTAGTTTATACTGCCTAACCTCGTTCTTGCTGCCAAACTTGATCACTGCTCACGCCCGCTATTTCCTGTCCTGCCGAACGGTTTACCTCAAGTTCTTGGAATGAAAAACAAGAATGGCCTATTTCAAGCACTTTTCTAGTTTACAAGGACAGTGTCACCGCCACTGAGCAAGCACATTGCCAGCGCAGAGAGAACGTCTCATCCTTTCGAAACTGAAATGCAAGGATGATTGGATATCCTCAGTATTGTAAACCAACCAACAAGACCGGAATAGGGCCGAGGGGATCACGCACAGGTTGAATGAATGGCGAATCTCATGGTGTCCTGGGTGATGTTAACAGAAATCTTCCCTGGTAGTATAGTGATGAGGATTCAGTGATTTCACTGTCATGGCTTGTTAAAGGTTAACGTTTACAGTAATCAATATGAAATACTGCCTGATAATTCGAAGCAGAATGATGTTGTGCAGCAGACAGACTCGTTTCCCTGCATGACCTAATGAGAGAGCTCAGCAGAGCCAGGAGGAGACATGAGAGCCAGGAGGAGACATTAGAAGTTGTTCACGGATAGGATCAGGGTTAACCCTCAGGCTTTCCATAGGTATGTCAGGAATAAATGAATGACGAGAGTTAAATGAGTGCCAATCATGAATAATGGTGGGAGGTTGTGTGTGGAGTCATAGGAGACATGGGAAACACGAAATAAATATTTTTCGACAATGTTCACTATATAAAATGAAAATGTTGACCAGGAAGATACAGAGATACTTGCATCTCGACTCGAAAATATTGAGGTTCACAAAGAAGAGGTATTAGAAATACTGCAGAGTGTGAAAATAGACAAGTCCTCTGGGCCGGATGGGATCTATCCTAGGATCCTCTGGGAAGCAAAGGAAGAGATCGCCGAGACTATGCCATTGATCTAGAAATCATCATTGTCTACAGGAATAGTGCCTGAGGACTGGAGGATAGCAAATGTGGTTCCCTTGTTCAAGAAGGGTGGTAGAGACAACCCTGGTAATTACAGACCAGTGAGTCTCACTTCAGTTGTTGGTAAAGCGTTGGAAAAGGTGAAATGAGATAGGATTTATAATCATCTAGAAAAGAATAATCTGATCAGGGACAGTCAGCACGGTTTTGTCACGGGTAGGTCGTGCCTCACGAATCTTATGAGTTTTTTTGACAAAGTGACCACAGGTGGATGAGAGTAAGCAGGCTGATGTGCTGTATATGGTTTTCAGCAAGGTGTTCAATCAGGTTCCCACAGGAGGCTATTATACAAAATGCGGAGGAATGGGATTGTGGTAGACGAAGGAGTTTGAATCAGTCATTTGCTCGCTGAAAGAAAACAGAGGGTTGTAGTTGATGAAACATGTTCATCTTGGTGTCCAGTTAGTAGCGGCATTCTGCAAGGGTCGATGTTGGGTCCACTGCTATTCGTCATTTTCATAAATGTCCTGGATGAGGGCTTAGAAGGGTGGGTTAGTAAATTTGCGGACAACACTACGGTCGGTGGAGTTGTGGATAGTGACGAAGGATGTTGTAGTTTGCAGAGAAACATAGTTAGGATGCCGATCTGGGTTGAGAGGTGGCAAATGGACTTTAATGTGGACAAGTGTGACGTGATACACTTTGGACGGAGTAATCGGAATGCAATGTGCTGGGCTTATGGTTAGATTCTTGGGAGTGCAGACTAGCAGAGAGATCTCGGTGTCCATGTACACAGATCCCTGAAAGTTGCCACCCAGATTGACAGGGTTGTTAAGAAGGAAAACAGAGTTTTGGCCTTTATTAATAGAGGGATTGAGTTCTGGAATCAGAAGGTTATACTGCAGCTGTACAAAGATCTGGTACGGCCACATTTGAAGTATTGTGAACAGTTCTGTTCACCGCATTATGAGAAGGATGTTGACGCTTTGGAATGGGTGCAGAGGGGATTTTCTAGCATGTTGCCTGGTATGGAAGGAATGTATTACGAGAAAAGACTGAGGGCCTTAAGGCTGTTCTCGTTAGAGAGAACATTGACAGGTGACTTAATGGAGACATACAAGATAATCAGAGGGTTAGATAGGGTGGACAGGGAGAGGCTTTTTCCAAGTATGGGGGCGGCAAACACGAGGGTCACATCTTTAAAGTGAGGGGAGATAGGTATAAGACAGATGTCAGAGGTAGTTCCTTTACTCCGAGAGTAGTTAGGGCATGGAATGCTTTGCCTGTAGCGGTGGCAGATTCGCCAAGATTAAGTGCATTTCAGTCGTCATTGGAGAAGCATATGGACGTACATGGAATAGTGTGGATGGGATGGGCTTCAGATTAGTATGACTGGGCAGTGCAACATCAAGGGCCGAAGGGCCTGTACTGCGCTGTAATGTTCTATGTTCTATATGCTCCAGTTCCACATCAGCAATGTCATCTGCAATTGCCTGACGTTCAATCAGTTTAAAACAAGAACGGAGGGGGCGTCAGGAAAACGGAAGGGGAATTGTGGTTTGTGAGAGTTAACTACATGCCTCGTGGCGCCATGTTCGATGTAGATAATGAATATCGGTTTTCCTGTTTACCTTGGTATACTGATCACGACGGATCAATTACCCAATATTGTCTGCCCTTTGTGTGTTGTTCTTTGTACATTTCACCTCGGTTCAGTGTCGTGGGAACAAGCTTTTTTAAATTTGGCACATTTTACTCAGGTCGGTTTTGCAGCTTCATATTAACTACTGGATTAGTGGTGCTGGAAGAGCACAGCAGTTCAGACAGCATCCAACGAGCAGCGAAATCAACGTTTCGGGCAAAAGCCCTTCATAGCTTCATATTAAGGCCAACAATTTTAGGAACAGATAGACACCATTCAGACCATCAAGTCTACTCCGCTATTGAATGGTTTCATATCTGATCTGATAACCTTGAACTCCGCTTTCTTGCCTTTCGCCATAAGCCTTGATGTCTTTGCTGTTTGAAGATCTGCCGATCTCAGCCTCATTACACCTAATGACACTTCCTCAACAGCCTTCTGCTACAAGAAAGTCCACTGATCCAGAACTGTCTGAGAGAATAAATGCTTCTTCGTCTCTATTTTAATTGTTTGATCAGCATTCCTATGCAAAGTTAAAAATCGCACAACACCAGGTCATAGTCCAACAGGTTTAATGGAAGCAATATCGTTTGGCGAGCTGCTCCTTCATCAGGTGGCTGTGGAGTACACAGTGATAAGGTACAGAATTTATAGCGAAAGGTTACAGTGTAATGTCACTGAAATTATACATTGGAAAATTACCTTGATTGCTTGTTAAGTCTTCCATCTGTTAGAATGACTATGTTAGGTTCATTTCTTTCTTATGTAAATCGAAAATCTTTCTTTTAACATTTACATTCTCAGGTGGACTTTACCAGTTAGTGTCAGCACAGATAATATGTTGAAGGTGTTAGTCCCTGTGTGCTGCGTCCATGCCATAATGTTTAGACTGACGCTAATCTAAAAAAACACTCTGCAGGCAAGGATGCCTTAAGACATGGTACATTGGTGAAGCTGAACAGAGGCTACAACAAGGGAATGGGCGCTGCACATCAATCAACAGACAGGTGTGCCCCTTCCCTGCTGGAGAGCACTTCAGTGATCCAGGACATTCGACCTCGGATCTTCGGGTGACAATCCTCCAAGGCGGTCTTCGGAACAGGCAGCAACTAAAAGTGCCCCCACAGAGACTGATAGCTAAATTCGGTACCCATGGTCATTGGGTTCATGTCACAGTACACGTGATCCCATTGTCCTATCTACAAACAGAGACCCTCCTACACACACACACACACACATTTACGTCTGTGGGGTGAATTTGTAGTTGCAGAGTTACATTGTACTTTGCTAAAAAAAACTGCATGAATCCATGTAAGACTCTGGTAACTCATTTTTATAAATTAGAATCAGTCGAAACATTATGGAACAGACAGCAGCACAGGGGGGCAGACACCTGTTGTTAAGCTTCACCTGAGAATGAAACTTTCAAATAAAAAAGTTTTGCACTTTACATATGAAAGAAGTGAAGCTAACATGGACATTCTAACAGATCGGAGACTTAGCAAACAATCAAGGTATTTTTCAATGTACAATTTCAGTTCCATCACACTGTAAACATATGCTATAAATTCTGTGACTTACAACTGTGGACTCCACAATCACCTGATGAATGAGCAGTGGTCCGAAAGCTAGTACTTCCAATTAAACCTGTTGAACTATAACCTGGGGTTGTATGATATTCAAATTTGCATACCCCAGTCCGAAACCGGCATTTCCAAGTCATTCGATACGAGGTGCTCTAGTCACAGAGCCAAACTTTCTGCATCCAACTTATTAAATCCTTGAAAATACCTCTATGTTTCAATTAGGATCATTTTGTAGTACTGAGTCTCATCAGGCAAAGACAACTGATTTCAGCGTTTCTTCCCATTTGATTTCATCTCCGATATGAAATTCTCACTGACTCTGACAGAACTGCTACCTTTGCTGTTCTGTGATGTCAGGAACTCATGTTCAATTTAAGATTTCCATAAGGAACAACAATATTTTCTTTCCCTGACTGGAAATCAACATTGGGAAATAGCAGTGAGACAGCTGCATTTCAGCACGTTCGCACCAAGGATGACATATGCAATGCTTGGTACTTTTCTTGATGACTTTGGTTTTGCCTATTTTGTTCAGTTGAAAAATGACAGTTTTTGAGTTTTTAAAAGCATGGCCAATGGTCCTTCAGCCTATTGCATCATCATCAGTTATCAAACATCTGGCTTGTAAACACAGTTTCCAGACGTGACTCATCGCCTGGTGTGTTCTTACATTTCAAGTCTTAGTTAAATTGTTATTCAATTTCTTAAGGGCTTGAGTGGAACAAAAAACATCTCTGTGAACTAACATTTCTGAAAGACAAACTCTTTCTCGGAGCAATTTGTCAGTTTTCCTCATAATGCTGCGGAAAATGTTTCTGCGCTGACATCTGAATTGGTTTACCCTGTTTCTTCCTCAGCTTCCTGGTAATGTTAAAGTTCGATGAATAAAACCTGGAATGAAAGCCTGATCTCAGGAACAGTGGACATGTCTTTAATTTCCTGCAATCCCATTCATGAATGTCGCTTATACAGGGGATGCTACCATCTTTACCCAATCCTGCCTACTTGTGTCTCCAGGACCTGAACAAAATAGCTGACCCTTCATCCGAGAATGACGACCGTATGGGAAAGCAGGCCATTCGACCCTTCCAGTCGACACCATCCCTCTGAAGCACATCCTATCAGACACTCACTCTATACCTATTCCGTTCCCCTTCATTTCCCATGGCTGATCCCAGTAACCTGCACACCTTCAGACTGTGGGAGGAAACTCACACAAGCAAAGAGAGACTGTGCAAATTGCACACAGTCACACGAGACTGGGATCGAATCCATATCTTTTCTGCAGCGAATCAGCAGCGAATCAGGAAGAACAACAAATGCTATCCTGACCAGCGACATCCACACCCTGTGGGTATATCAGGAAGAATAAAAACATATTCCCAACATGGACAACGGAACTTGCGTCTGCATGGACATGATGTGTACCAATCGTTCATCCTGGGTAGATACAAGGACACCGATATCAGAGAGAAACCAGGGCAATGCGGGATTCAATTACTGCTGAAGTGGAAACTCATCTACTCAGTCAAACTGGGGACAGACTATTCAACAATCCCATGTGTGGGAAGGGCTCAATGAGCAGAAGAACCTCCAGAGTAACCAGCAAGATTACATATCCCAGAAGGAGATCAACTAAACTGTCAATGCTGCTGTTAATCCCAACCAGCTGCCAGTTTCATAGCGTCAAAGTCATTGACTCAAACAGCATGAAAACAGGCCTTTCACTCCTACCAGCTCATACTGAACATAAAGACAAACTAAACGAGTCGCATCTGACGGCTCTTGTAACTGCTGATGGTTAATAATGCCCTTGTGATATTATTACTGCATTGTTAATATGAATGTCCAGATATAATTCTGTGGACACGGGTTCAAACCCTGGCATGGCAGATGCTGGAATTTTATTTAAATAAATACCTAGAGTCGAATGATGATGCTGAATCAGTAGATCTAATTCACTAATGCCTGATAGGGAAGGAAACTGCCATACCTATCTGGTCTGGCTGGTATGTGACTCCAGATCCATAATATCGTGGTTGATTCTGATCTTCGCTCTGGGCAATAAATTATGTACTAGGCAAGAATGAATAGCTTTTGTTAATTCCACTGATACTTTCCTATTCATTTATCGATCCAAATATCCTGTAAATATTTTAAATGTACTTTCATTCATCACTGCCTCAGGAAGTGAATTGCACACATAAACCATCCTCTGTTAAAAAAAGCCTCTCATGTCTTATTTTAAATCCCTCTTTTCACTTTAAACACTTGCCATCTCGACTTAAAGTCCCCCTCCTTGGAGAAAAGACAGTTACAGTTAACTCCAGCCGAACTCTCAATAATTTATAAATTTCTATCAGGTCGCCTTTCAAACTCCAGTGCTCGAGTGAAAATATTCTCAGCCGATCCAGCTTTTCGTTATAACTCAAACCTTCCCCACTAGCCATACGCTGGTATACCTGTTCTAAACCTACTCCAGCCGTATAATTTCCTTGCTATTACTGGGCGGCAAGAACTGGACACAGTTTTCCAGAAGACGCATCACCCAATGTCCTATTCAACTTCCACAGAACGGACAAACTCCTACGCTCAAAGGACTGAACGACGAAAGCAAGATGACAATTTTTTTAACCATTCTGTCTATATATGAAGCAAATTAGAATGAATTATGTAATTGCATTCCTGGCCTCCGTGTTCCACAACACGATGCAATGCCCGATCATTAATTGTATAAGCCCTACTAATATTTGATGTAGCAAAATGCAATACCTTCCATTTATCCAGATTGAACTTCATGTGACATTTTTCAGCCCAAAGACGCAATGGATTAAGATCCTTCTGGAATCTTAGATCACCTTCTTTACAGTCTCCAATTCTGCTGTCCTCTGCAAGCTTAAGAAGCATGGCTTCTATGAGTTCTATTGTTTACTCATATAGGTCAACGATTTTTAATTATTTGTCGTGGCCATCATTTAGCTGTTTGCAAATAAGGTAACAATTAGTCATGTCGTTAACCATGAGGAAGAAAGCCGTAGATTGCAGGGAGATTGGAAACAATTGGCAAGAAAATGTGCTGAAAGGAATTCAATCCAGTGAAGTGGGTGATAATGAATTTGAGGACGCATAATGAGAAAAGTGTGAATACCGAGTGGTTTAAAGTAATAAAAGAGAAATTGGAGTAGACATTCACGAATGTTTGAAGGTGATTGGACAAGGGATCAAGTGGTCTCGAGAGGTTGGAGATACTTTCTGTTCTTGACCGCAGGTGGGAATATAAGAGCAGGGAAATGATGCTGGAACTTCAGCAACGGCCTATTCAAGATCAATGGACAGGGGAATCAGATGGACGGAAGTGCGTACTGCAGGTGCTGGAAATCAGAATCAAGATTAGAGTGGTGCTGAAGAAGCACAGCAGGTCAGGCAGCATCCGAGTTGCAGAAAAAAATAACGTTTCGGGCAAACGCCCTTCATCAGGAATAAAGCTGGGAGCCTCGATGGTGGAGAGATAAACGGGAGTACTGGGTCTGGGAAGAATTTAGCTGTGAGTGCAAGAGGTGGATAGAGAAGGGGTTAAAGGTGATAGGTCGGAGAAGAGGGTGGAGCGGATAGGTGGAAAGGAAGATAGACAGGTGGGACAGGTTAGTAGGCTGGTGCCAAGTTAGAAATTTGGAACTCGGATAAGGTGGCCGTGGGGAGATGAGGAAACTGGTGAAGACCAAGTTGATGCCCTGGGGTTGAGGGTCCCGAGGTGGAAGGTCTGGCGTCTGTTGGTGAGGGAATGGGTGTGGAGGAGACCCAGGAACTGCATGTCCTTGGGAGAGTCGGAGGGGGAGGGTGTGCTAATTGATGTTTTTGGTCATGGGGCGTTGGAGTTGAATGTTGTGGGTGCCCTGGAAATGTTCTCTGAAGCGCTCTCCGAGAATGTGTCTGTTGGCCCCAATGTCAAGGAGACCGCATCGCGAGCATCAGATGCAATAAATGACATGTGTGGAAGTGCACATGCACATTTGATGGATGTGGAAGGCTCATTGGAGCCTTGGAAGGATGTGAGAGGGAAGATGTGGGTGCAGGTTTTGCATTTCCTGTGGTGGCAGGGGAAGGTGCCGTGAGGGGAGGGTGGGTCAGTGGAGGGCCTGGACTTGACGAGGTAGTCGTGGAGGAAACAGTCTTTGTGAAAAGTGGATAGGGGTGGGGAGGGAAATATAAATTTCCCTGTCACTGCAGGGATTGCAAAACCTGCACCCACATCTACCTCCTCACCTCTGTCCAAGGCTCTAATGGAGGCTTCCACATCCATCAAAGTTTCTCCTGCACTTCCACACATGTAATTTCTTGTATACGTTCCTACCGATGTGGTCTCCTCTAAGTTGGAGAGAGGAGATGTGTTCTCACACAACACTTCAGAGGATATCTCCAGGATACCTACAAGAATCGACCCCAGTGCCCCATGGCCAAACATTTCAATTCCCCCTCCCACTCTCCTGAGGACATGTAGGTCCTGGGCCTCCTGTATCGCCACTGCCTCACGACCCGATGCCTGGAGGAAGAAAGCCTCATCATCCGCCTCGGGACCCTTCAACCCCATGGCATCAATTTGGACTTCACCCGTTGCCTCATTTCCCCTCCTCCTACCTTACACCAGTTCCCACCTTCCAGCTCAACACCGTCCGCCTGACTTGTCCCACCTGTGCATTTTCATTCCCACCTATCCACTCCACCTACTTCTCTGACAGATCATTTTCACCCCACGCCTGCATCCACTTACATCAATCTCAGCTACCTTCTCCCCAGCCCCAAACCCTTCCCATTTATCTCTCCATCCCATGTGCTCCCAGTCTCATTCCTGATGAATGGCTTTTGCCTGAAACGTCCATTTTTCCTGCTCCTCAGATGCTGCCGGACCTGCTGTGCTTCTCCAACACCACTCTAATCTGAAGGGGAGTCTGTTGATTGAGAGGGTTTTCGGATATTTTCTATTGTTGACCACAGGCTGTGGATGATAGCAGAACTTTAGCAACCACAAGTTTAGGGAACAGCTAAAGTACTGAGCACAAGTCTGGTCATGGCATAAATCAACATTATTCTTAAAATTGTCAGATAAAAGATGGAAGGCTGAAGTATGCACCTTTGCCCATCAAGACCGTTTCACCAATGAGTTTCTCACTGATTCCTTTCCAAGTCAGGGTGCTATGGACCTTGGAGGGGAACTTGAAAATGGTGGCGTTTCGTTGCATCTTCCAACCTTGTCCTTATAGTCAGTACAGCTGTTGAGCTTTGAAGGTTGTCAAAAATGCCCGGATGACTTACTCCAGTGGATCTGAGAGTTGGTGCACTCTGCTGAAATTGTGCCTGAGCGGTGAGGGAATGAATATTGCAGGTGTTGAAGAGGGTACATTCAAGTGACTGCATTGTCATGGATGGTGTCCAGTTCCTTAAGTGTTATTGAAGTTACACCCATCTCGGCAAATGGAGAGAGTTGTGTTCCACAGCCCATTTGTGCCTTGCAAACGATATAGGATTCACGGAACAATGAGTTGAGTTTATAATCAAAAAATGTCTCAAGAACATGTTATTGTTGTCAAAGTGTTTATGTAGCCAGTTTCTATCAGCTTTTTCCTCGAAATAATAGCTCTGTGGATGACGACACGCGGTAATTTGTTTACAGTAAAGTTATTGAATTTCAATGAGATATGATTAAATTCTCATTTGTGAGAGTGATCATTACTCTATTTCGTCCTTATGTGGACCTATCTGATTCCAGTCACTGTTTGATTTCAAGTTCCAATTGCCGTCTGTGCGTGAAATTTCAACCGTTTCTTCGCAGAAATGTCTCCACCTGCCTTAATAATATGTAAGGACGCTGCAGGGGACAGCAGAGATTAATGAACATGTTGTCAACACTGGAGAAAATGGAGCTTCGTGGAATGATTGGTTAGGCTGGGATTATTCTCCTTGAAACAAAGGAGAGGGAGGGGAGCCCTATAATCACGTAATAATATTTATAAACGTTCAATATTCATGGGATCTTGACAGTGTAGTTACGGGCAGGTGGTTCACCCTCTGGTATGGGGAGAGCACCAGAGGACATGAACTCAGAATTAGGTATTTCCTATTTAATTCAGAAATGAGGAGTAATTTCTTTGCTCAGGATCCAGTGAATCGGTGAAACTCCTTACCGAAATTGTTGTTGAGGCTGAGTTGTTGTGTATTTTCAAACTGTGCCAGACAGATATTTAACCAGAAAGACGGTGAAGTTTTGTCGAGGCAATGCTGGAGAATGGAGTTGAGGATTATCAGATCAGCCATGAGTTCATTGAATGGTGGAGCAGACTCAATGCGCTGAATGGCCGACTTCCAACCCTACATCATTTGGTCTAACGCCTTATTTTATTGATGCCTTTAGAATTTTGAGGGGATGGGATGAAGTGATATAAAAGGTTTCTCAAACTGATCAGACAGATCAGGAACTAAGCTCATAAGTTCATAAACAAGAAATGTGCTGTGGCCTGGATACAACAAATGGCACTGGGTACACCGCAGATAGGTATGTGCAGATGTTGTGATTGCTAAAGAAAATTGGTGGATCTAATATTGTTGCCAACTTGGTGATCACGCTGGATGATGGATCGCGGTATGATTCACACAGCAAAAGGTTGTGAAAGAATGAAAGATTCGTTTCATAGGAAAAGTTTCCTGCGGTTCCAATTCAAATGACTGTTTAAAATACTGATCAGAACTTTGTGTGGAGTATTACATTAAAATTCACAATCCCACTGGATAACCTATTGCACCCGATCTCTCCTTATTTGTTTCGCTTTCATTCAATGTAAATTCATAGAATGTCAAGATGGAATGGAAGGAGAAAAGAAACGTTTGCACTCCTTTTCATTATCCCAATGTAACGAACAACAAAAACAAATTGCTTTACTTCGACTTTGATGAGGTATCGATTTATCACAAATCTCTGGTGCAATGAAGGGCAAGAGCAAGATTCTCCACCTAAAGTATCCGAAAGATGCGAGGCACAAAGGGAAACCACAGCTGCTTATGATGGAAGCCAGAGAAAGATTCAAATCCACACATGCCCAATGGAAGAGCAACCCGTCGCCGTAACCTCTGGGCCACTTCAGCCCATTGCAAAGTGGCTTACATGTGACCCCGTCAAGATCACATATGGTGTACCTCGGGGATGAGAAATTCCCTGACAGGAATCGAATTCACACCATTATGTTTTTGCTTTCAGCAGAATAATAATACCGGCAAAATCCAAGGAATTGACCTCGTCCTTGGAAGGAATACCTTGTCCTTGATTTATTTCGAGTGGAACTGTCTCAGAATGACCCAGCAAGCATGAAATTCCCGTCACATTCACACGCACATTCCGTCTTGACGCTTAATTTCTTCAGACAGTTTCTCTCTCACGTGAAGAAGTATATATGGAGAGAGAAGTGAAGGTGATGTTTTAGCTCGATGGTCTTTCTCATATGGCTGAACCTGAACTGGGTAAAATTCCTTGAAATGCAGTTTTGTTCGTTTCATTTTATTAATTTTGCTGCAACTTCACTCTGTTCATTCCAATGATCGGAAGTGAATTGGATTTATATGATTGGAACGCTTAACGTTGAGTTCAATTTTGCTCCGAATTTATTTCAGCTTAAAGAAAATACTGATGATAAAAACAGAAGGTTGAACTACAAAACAAGATGCCTGTTTTGATGCTCAGTTACGTTGGCAAATTTCAATGGTTGTCAAATGAACCCAACATCATGGCGATTATCCTCCCATCTTTAAGGCATGGGATTAAAGCAGGAAATCTATCTCTAAGAGACGGGTCACTTCCTATTCAATATGGAATATCTTTCCTTGACAATATCCAAGATCTGCTCAGTTCCATTTATAATGCTTCATGTGGAAAATTAATAGAAATCTTTCAAAACTCTGAGGTTTTTTTTGCTGAATCTTACTCAGCTGCAGACGTTTCCGATATTTCTTTTCATCTGAAGTCGTCCAAATTAGATATTGTTTCCTAGCACCTTCTACCCCCTACACCCTCCTTTACACTTTTACCTGTCCACACGCTGTCTCTCTCCTGGTGAAACTCACTACTTGCGTGTCTTTAAATGTGCCTTTCCAAAGATTTTGGAAACGGATTCTCTGAGTGACAGAAATTCTGCTCCCATTATTTCTTTGTCCTACATCGATGGATTTGAAATCTTGACTTTCAGAAATATATGAACTTGAAAGAGTGAATTTACCACCTATTTACTCTCTCCAAACCTCAAATAATCTGGAAAACTTCCATTTGGTTTTCCTTGGTTTAGTTTCAAATTTTCCAACACACAAATAAATAAAATTCCATCCCCACTAAACGCCGTCAGCATCGTCTCTAATGTCTTAGCGGCCCAGTAAATGCTGACAGTGTCCTCTCTGATAGAATCACAGATTCCCTACAATGCGGAAAGTACAGTTCAGCCAATCAAGACTGTAGGAAGACTCTGAAAAGCATCTCAACCAGGCCTAGCTCTCGTTTCTATCCCCGCAGGCCTCTGGCTTGTGATTTCAAATAAACCTTTTGGAATAAAACCTGGCATCGTGTGACTGCTGACCTTATCACTGCATTACCTATGGCTAACTCACTTAACTTTATTGAATTCACTCCCTGGACACATCAGCGCAATTTAACATGGCTAATCCACCTAACCTACAGACCTAAGAGCAGTGCGAACCACTGAGCAAATGTACCATCACATTGAACACTATCTGTATCATGTGTTATGGCTAAACACACTGGTAACTCCGCCGAGTGAAAGCAAGCTGCGCCCACCAACCCGAATTCAATGCATCCAAACGCGGTTCTACGCTGTATAACCTCAGTAGTTCTGCTGGAAATGTTTCTGCACTCAGATCTGAATGAGTTTACTCTGTTTTCTTCCTCAGATTCCTGCTTTAAATAAACACATCAATCAGGAACAACTCAATATAATCTTTTTCATTGCAACACAAGCACAATGTGCAGTTTGCTGAAGTTACGTGTTTGCACTTTCACTGGCCCTCTGTCTCCCCAGGAGCTGCAGTCCTTCCCCAGCTGATTCAGACAGCACTGTCCTTCCTGTGACATGTCCCATCAAGAATGGAAGGCCAGACATGAATAACTTTCACTGGGAACAGAGCGACAGATTTAAAACATTGACGATCCCCCAGCGGAGAATTGAGCCCTTTGACAGGCGGGGACACTAACCACGATACTGTGGAGGACAACAACATCGAAGGATGCCCTTCAACCTATTAAGGCCGCACTTGCCCAACACAACTGCTTAACGACCTGAATCAAGTTTTCCATCGTTTAGCCCATAATCTTACATGTTTTGGCATCACAATTTAACATCTCAATGTTTTTTAAGGTTAGAATGATTTCCGCCCCTCTGACCCTTTCTGCAAATCTACTCAAACCTATCTGACTTTTCCCGAAGTCTCTTGGCCCCAGTGTTCGATCTCTCCATCAATAAGAAACAATTCTTTCAGTCAATCCTATCCATATCCCTTAGTATTTAGTACATCTCAGTCATGTCTTCTCCAATCTCCTCTGCTCGGTGACAAACAACCCCAGTCTGTCCAATCTCTCCTCACAACTGAAACTCTTCAGCCCAGACAATATCCCAGTGAATCTCTACTGCAACGTTCCCAGTGCGATCACATCCATGCAGTACTCTGAATTGCAGAACTGCACACAGTAATCTAGCTAGGGCCGAATGAACTTTTTTTTCTATTCTGTTACAGTATGAGGGCGTCGCTGGCTCGGCAGTATTGATTGTTATCCCGAATTGCACAGCGGGTAATTGAGACTCAACCATCTTATAGTGAGTCTGGAGTCACATGGAGGCGCCAGCAGGTAAGAATGGCAGTTTCATTCCATAAATGACGTCAGATGGTTTTGTTTTTTTTTCAACAATTGAACATGGATATATAGGAGTTATTACATTCATAATTCCAGATATTTATTGAATCCCAATTCTACCACCTAGCATGGTCGGAGTCAAACCCAGGTCCCTGGTGTCTGAATTAACAGTTCAGTGTTCAGTGGTAATAGCGCTTGGCCATTGCAGAAAAGCAGTGAAACTTATCTTATCCAATTAAGTCACTTTTCCCCGATACCATTTTCCTGAGCTTGACCCCCCAATAATATCTGGTCCATATCAGAAAAACCTGCTACATGAGTATTGAACTCACAACAGTGGTAACCAAATGGATCAACTGTTCTGCAGGTCCCGATGGTGGGGTTGGGGCACGTTCACCCAGCAACAGTGACCCCAGCCACACAGACTGATCGGTATCAATGGGAGAGTCTGTATTAGACTCTGCAATGCCTTAGTGAAATAGGATATGACTCCGAAAACACATGATGAAAGAGCAGCGCTCCGAAAGCTAGTGCTTCAATTAAACCTGTAAGACCATAACCTGGTGTTGGATGATTTTTAACTTTGTATTCCATAGTCCAACACCGGCATCTCCAAATTAATGAAATGGGTGTATGGGATGGAAAGTTCGGTTAGTGATCGTAGGGGGAAAGAAATCTCTGAGAACGGGTGGATTTGAATTCTGACATATGAAACACAGAGATGTGAGTGAGCAGAGCTTGAAGGAAAAAAAAATCACCTTGGAGAAAATCAAAACTTTAAAACAACTGATCCCTTTGTGATTCACAAAAGACTTGGACGCATAGAGCAACTACTGCTGTGACTCAGATTTGAACCGAGGTTGCTGCGGCCACAACACAGAGTACTAACCACTATACAATCACGGCAAACCACAGACAAACACACTAAACTTATGCAATAAGTACAGTATTATAAGGAATGTTAGGCAGAGCACCAAATGCACAATATCAGTGCTTAGCGAACAGTAGCAGATATGTGGGAACTCAGAATGGTCTGACCGTTGAACATCAGTTCCCCCAGTGGCTGTGTTGATTCCATCATTAATGTGTTGAAGGCTGAGATAAATAGATTTCTCCAAAACATCAAAGACTCCGGGGACAGTGCAGCTTTTGTTACCTGCACATCCACCAATATCATTTATTGTATCCGTTGCTCCCGGTGCAGTCTCCTGTACATTGGGAAGACTGCGCGCCTCCTCGCAGAGCGCTTTAGGGAACATCTCTGGGACACCCGCACCAATCAACCACACAGCTCTGTGACCCAAAATTTCAACTCTCCCTCCAACTCTGCCGAAGACATGGAGGTCCTGGGCCTCCTTCACCGCCACTCCCTCACCACCTGGAGGAAGAACGCCTCATCTTCCGCCTCGGAACACTTCAATCCCAGGGCATCAATGTGGACTTCAACAGTTTGCTCATTTCCCCTACCCCATCTCACTCCATTTCCAAACTTCCAGCTCAGCACTGTCCGCATGACTCTTCCTGACTTGTCCTACCTGCCTCTCCTCTATTCCACCTATCCTTTCCACCCTTCCCCCGACCTATCACCTTCATCCCCTCCACCACTTAACTATTGTACTCTATGCTACTTTCTCCCCACCCCCACCCTCCTCTCACTTATCTCTCCACCCTTTAGGCTCTCTGCCTGAATTCTTGATGGAAAGCTTTTGCCCGAAACGTCGATTTTACTGCTCCTCGGATGCTGCCTGAACTGCTGTGCGTTTCCAGCACCACTAATCTAGAATCTGGTTTCCAGCATCTACAGTCATTGTTGTTACCAAACAAGTCTCGCATGGTGTGTTGCCTGCCCGGTGCCAGGGTGCGAGACATCTCTGACCGGCTTGAAAGGATATTGGAGCGGGAGGGGGAGGATCCAGTTGTTGTGGTCCACGTTGGTACCAACAACATAGGCAAGACTAGGGTGGAGGACCTGTTTGGGCATTACGAAGCACTAGGCAGGAAATTGAAGCACAGGTCCTCAAGGGTCATAATCTCCGGATTACTGCCCGAGCCACGTGCCAATTGGCATAGGGACAAGAAAATTAGGCAAGTAAACACGTGGCTAAGGGATTGGTGTGGGAAAGAGGGATTCCACTTCATGGGGCATTGGCATCAGTTTTGGAACGGGGGGATCTGTACCGTTGGGACGGTCTCCACCTGAACCGATCAGGTACCAATGTTCTGGCGAAGAGGATAAATAGGGTGGTCAGTAGGACTTTAAACTTCTGAGTTGGGGGGAAGGGAAAGTGAAAGTGACAGGGAGTATGGAGGTAAATGGAAAGATAAGCAGCAGGATAGCATGTTTCCAGGTGGATTTAAAATTGAGGCAGACTGAGAATGCAGAAAAAAGCAAGGATAACTTAGGACATATGACTTACAACATCTCTAATAAGGAAGTTAGCATTAAGGCACTTTACCTGAATGCTCGTAGCATTCATAACAAAGCCGATGAATTAATGGCACAGATAATAGTGAATGATTATGATGTAGTAGGCATCACAGAGACTTGGTTACAGGGGGGTCAGGACTGGCAGTTAAACCTCCATGGTTTTTCGACTTATCGAAAAGACAGAGAGGTGGGCAGAGGGGGTGGGGTTGCCTTGTTAGTTAAGAACAAAATTAAATCTATGGTATTGAATGACATAGCGTCGGATGATGTGGAGTCTGTGTGGGTGGAATTGAGGAACCACAAAGGCAAAAAAACCATAATTGGAGTTGTGTACAGACCTCCTAACAGTGGTCAGGACCAGGGACGCAACATGTACCAGGAAATAGAGAAGGCATGTCAGAAAGGCAAGGTTACATTGATCATGGGTGACTTCAATATGCAGGTGGACTGGGTAAATAATGTTGCTAGTGGATCTAAAGAAAGGGAATTCATGGAATGCTTACAGGATGGCTTTTTGGAACAGCTAGTCATGGAGCCCACAAGAGAGCAGGCTATTCTGGACCTAGTGCTTTGCAATGAACCAGACTCTATAAAAGATCTTAAAGTAAGGGAACCCTTAGGAAGTAGCGACCATAATATGGTAGAGTTCAGTCTGGAGTTTGAAAGGGAGAAGGCGAAATCTGATGTAATGGTGTTACAGTTGAATAAAGGTAATTATGAGGGCATGAGAGAGGAACTGACTAAAATAGACTGGAAGCAGAGGCTAACCGGGAAGACACTAGAGCAAAAATGGCAGGAGTTTGTAGGTATAATTGAGCACACTGTACAGAGGTTCATTCCCAAGAAAAGAAAGATTAACCGGGGAGGGATTAGACAACCTTGGCTGACAAAGGAAGTCAGGAAATGTATTAAAGAAAAAGAGAGATCCTATAAAGTGGCTAAGAACAGTGGGAAATCAGAAGATTGGGAAGGATACAAAAGCAAACAGAGGATAACAAAAAGTGTAATAAGAAATGAGAGGATCAAATATGAAGGTAGTCTAGCCAGTAATATTAGAAATAATAGTAAAGGTTTCTTTCAGTACATAAGAAACAAACGACAGGCAAAAGTAGACATTGGGCCACTTCAAACTGATGCAGGGAGCCTAGTGATGGGAGATAAGGAAATAGCAGGAGAACTCAACAAGTACTTTGCGTCAGTTTTCACAGTGGAAGACAGGAGTAATATCCCAAAAATTAAAGGGTGTCACGGGGCTGAGTTGAGTATGGTTGCCATTACGAAAGAGATAGTGCTAGAAAAGTTAAAAAGTCTTAAAATTGATAAATCTCCTGGCCCCGATGGGATACACCCTAGAGTTCTGAGAGAGGTTGCTGAGGAAATAGCAGAGGCATTGGTTGAGATCTTTCAAGAGTCACTGGAGTCAGGAAAGGTCCCGGACGATTGGAAGATGGCTGTAGTAACCCCCTTGTTCAAGAAAGGATCAAGGCAAAAGATGGAAAATTATAGGCCAATCAGCTTAACCTCGGTTGTTGGTAAATTTCTAGAATCCATCATTAAGGATGAGGTTTCTAAATTCTTGGAAGAGCAGAGTCTGATTAGAACAAGTCAACATGGATTTAGTTCAAGGGAGGTCATGCCTGACAAACCTGTTGGAATTTTTTGAAGAGGTAACAAGTAGGTTAGACCAGGGGAACCCAGTGGATGTGGTCTATCTGGACTTTCAAAAGGCCTTTGATAAGGTGCCACACGGGAGACTGCTGAGCAAGGTGAGGGCCCATGGTGTTCGAGGTGAGCTGCTGGGATGGATTGAGGATTGGCTATCTAACAGAAGGCAGAGAGTTGGGATAAAAGGTTCTTTTTCAGAATGGCAGCCGGTGACGAGCGGTGTCCCGCAGGGTTCGGTGCTGGGGCCACAGCTGTTCGCATTATATATTAATGATTTGGATGAGGGAACCGGGGGCATTCTAGCGAAGTTTGCCGATGATACAAAGTTAGGTAGACAGGCAGGTAGTACTGAGGAAGTGGGGAGGCTACAGAAGGATCTAGACAGGTTGGGAGAGTGGTCCAGGAAATGGCTGATGGAATTTAACGTGAGCAAGTGCGAGGTCTTGCACTTTGGCAAAAAGAATATAGGAATGGACTACTTTCTAAATGCTGAGAAACTTAATAAAGCCAAAGCACAAAGGGATCTGGGAGTGCTAGTCGAGGATTCTCTAAAGGTAAACATGCAGGTTGAGTCTGTGATTAAGAAAGCGAATGCAATGTTGTCTCTTATCTCAAGAGGGTTGGAATATAAAAGCAGAGATGTACTACTAAGACTTTATAAAGCTCTGGTTAGGCCCCATTTGGAGTACTGTGTCCAGTTTTGGTCCCCACACCTCAGGAAGGACATACTGGCACTGGAACGTGTCCAGCGGAGATTCACACGGATGATCCCTGGAATGACAGGTCTAGCATATGAGGAACGGCTGAGGATACTGGGATTGTATTCGTTGGAGTTTAGAAGATTAAGGGGAGATCTAATAGAGACGTACAAAATAATACATGGCTTTGAAAAGGTGGATGCTAGAAAATTGTTTCTGTTAGGCGAGGAGACTAGGACCCGTGGACACAGCCTTAGAATTAGAGGGGGTCATTTCAGAACGGAAATGCGGAGACATTTCTTCAGCCAGAGAGTGGTGGGCCTGTGGAATTCATTGCCACGGAGTGCAGTGGAAGCCGGGACGCTAAATGTCTTCAAGGCCGAGATTGATAGGTTCTTGTTGTCTAGAGGAATTAAGGGCTACGGGGAGAACGCTGGCAAGTGGAGCTGAAATGCGCATCAGCCATGATTGAATGGCGGAGTGGACTCGATGGGCCGAATGGCCTTACTTCCACTCCTATGTCTTATTGTCTTATGGTCTTATGGTCTTTTGTTGAAATGTATACATCAATAGCAATGCAGTTTAACATCGGTTACTTCCCGAGTTTCCCCACACAAGGCAGTAACCACTGCTGTCACATAGTCCCAGTTCCTCGCCCCAGAATCAGAGGAACTGAGTGGCGCAGTCGCGAATAACCAACTTGAAATCAAGATGGGAATGAGGTCGCAGAGATACTCGCTGGCTCAAGTGACACAACCGGAGAATGCACGGTGTTTCTATGATGGTTTAGAGATGCAAGCAATTCCGAGGTTGGGAGTGTTTCTGGTCAAAGGCGGGGCAGAGGGGAAAATTTGTTCCCATTTGTAATAACAGCAATCTACAGTGCATCTTGCTGAGGCAGCAGAGTGCCACAACTGGAGCGTGGGCAGCTGGTTTGAAGTTTAGTTTTGCTTCACCATCACCCACTTCCCTGGAATGATTTGCTTTCACCAGTTTTATTTCCAATTGTTTGATATCTCCCTGTGTCTGCGGCTTTCTTCCTCATGGTTAATTGCATGACTAACTGTTGTATGATTTGCACACTGCTAAATCACGGCAATTAAAAGTAAATATGAATCATTAATCTATATGAGAAAACAGTGGAACTCACTGCAGGCATGCTTCTTAGGTTTGCAGGCGATACCAGAATTGTAGACAGTGGAGAAGATTATCTAAGTTTCAAAAGGGTCTTAATCCAATGAGTCGTTGTCCTGAAAAATGTAACATGGAGTTCAATCTGGATAAATGGAAGGTATTGCATTTTGGTACAACAATAAGAGTAGGGCTTTGCGTACGTTGGAGAACACGGAAGCTCGGTGTGCAGGTACATAATTCCTTGTACCTTGCATTACCAACAGACGAGATGGTTCAAAGGCATTTAACCTACTTCCCTTCATTGCTCAGTCCTTTGTGTATAGTAGTTGGGACGTTATGTTGAAGTTTTGCAGGACATTGATGAGGCCTCTTCTGGAATATTATGTCCAGTTCTGGTCGCCCAGTTGTAGGAATGATATTATTCAGCTGGAATAGGTTCACAAAAGGTATACACACTTGTTGCCTGTGGAAGGTTTCAGTTATAATGAAAGGCTGGATAGGCTGAGACTATTTTCAGAATCGAGATCGGGGTGCTGGAAAACCACATCAGGTAAGGCAGAATCCCAGGAGCAGGAGAATCAATTTTTCTCACGCAAGTGTGGTTCATCAGGCTCTTCCCGAAACGTCGACTCTCCTGCTCCTCAAATGCTGCCTGATCTGCTGTGCTTTCCCAGCACAACACTCTCGACTCTGATCTCTCATCTGCAGTTCTCACCTTCTCCTAGTTGCGAGCGTTTTCACTCGAGCTAAGGGCGATCGGAAAGAAGTTTATGAATTATTGAAAGATAAGCTTAGAGTCAACGATAGCGGCCTTTTCCCAGGAGGGGAATTTCAAGGCGAGAGGGCATATGTTTAAGATGAAGAGAGAGAGATTTTTTAAAAAAGAGACATGTGCAGCATTTTTTTAGGGACGGTGTTTTACGTGTGTAATTAACTTGCTGAGGAAGTGATGGATGAGGGAACATTTGCAACATTTAATGGACAATTGATTCCAAACATGAATGGGAAAGTGGGATTTTTAAAATAAATGTATTCATTCCTAGTACGTCAGTTATTTCCCAGAGGGCATTTAATTGTCAACCACGGTATTATCCATCTGGAGTCTCATGTGGGACGGAGCAGATGAATATGACAGTTTGCTTCCCGAACTGGTATGAGTGAATCAGATGGGATTTTCCACACAACTGATTCAGGTCATCACGAGAGTCTTCAATTCCAGGTGCTTTTTGAATTCAAACTCCACTACCTGTCATGCCAGGACCTGAACCCTTTGTGCCCAAAATATTACCTGGGTTTTGGATTAACAACACAGTCATAAAACTCCAAGGACATTATCACCATTCAGCGGGTACAAGAGGAGGCAGACGGGAATGTGTTAGTTTGGCAATATGTTCAGCATGGATCGGTTCGACTGACTGGCCTGTTTTCATGTTGTATGACTCTGACTGACGCTATGGAGCAGGCAGCTGGTTGGGATTAACAGCAGCACTGACATCATAACCGAACACCTGATGGGATATGTAATCCTGATCGAATCTCCGGAGGTTATTTTGCTCAGTTATCCCTTCCCACACACGGGACTGGTGAACGGCCTCTCCACAGTGTTACTGATTAAATGAGATTCAATTTCTGTGGTTAATTGAATCCCTTCCAGCAGCTCCCACATTGCTCTGCTTTCTCTGTGGTATCTGTGTCCTTTTTTCTACACAGGGTGAACGATCCTTTCAAATTGTGTCCACACAGATACAAATCCCGTTTTCCATATTGTGAATGTGTTTTCATTCTTCCTCATTCACCCACAGGGTGTGAGTATCACTGGTGAGGACAACATTTATTCTTTGCCCCTTGTTCATTGCTGTCTGGCTACACCACAAACCCGGGTGCGATCCCAGCCTCGGGTATCTGTCTGTGGGCAGTCTGCACATTCTCTGTGTGTTTGCGTTTTTATTTCTCCCTCTGACCAAAGATGTGCCAATTACAGGAATCAACAATGGGAACTGCAGGCTTATGGGACAGGGAATACCGTGGGGACTGGTGGGATGCGCTTCGGATGTACTATGTGGACTGGAAGGGCCGATTAGACTGCTTCCCCACGCGGTGGAGATTCTTGAATTAAGGGTCAGCTCATGTTTTTCTGGTCCTGGAGTCTCTCGTAGGCAGGACTGGGTGAAGATGGTAGAATCCCCTGCATAAGGGACAAGAATGAATGGGAATGCAGGAAATTAAAGTCATGATCTCTGTTCCTGAGGTCAGACTTGTATTTCATGTTGTATTCGTCGAACATAAACATCACAGTTTCCGTGTCCCAAACCCCAAGAACTAGTTTAAAATATCAGCCCAACACCACCCTCTCCAGGTTGAAGTCTTGACTGTGTGGAAGAAACTGTCGGAAACACAGATCCAAATGGCAAAATCATCTTTTAAACCCACCACTGCAAAGTTAAGGGCTCAACACGCTCCACTTGTACCACTCAGCTGTCTTAGAAAGATGCACTGGAAATCACTATGATAGTATAAACGGGGACAACCATTCCCTTGAGCAGGAGCACACTCAACCTAGGAATTTCTTGCGCCTCTATACCATCACAGAAGGACAGGACGCTCACCTATTGCATCACTGGAGCCAGAGAGTAACTCCGCACACACATTCCCAACCCATTTGCTGTTGGATCTGGGCGGCTGTGCCGATGTTAAGCTAAAATGCTATTGAAGCACACATTTCAACAATATCCTGTACTGTCCCCCGAGTCTTTGATGTTTTGTCGAAATCGATCAATCTCATTTTTCGACATTCTCATTCAAGGGATCTCCACAGCCTCCGAGGGACATCGATCTGAAAGATTCAGCTCATTGTCAGTTCCCACATGTCTGTCACTGTTCGCTGAGTACTGATATTGTACATTTGCTGTTCTTCCGAACATTTCCTCTGCTAGTATACTTATTGCTGCATGCAAGCATCCTGTTCTGTGGTTACTGTGATCGTGGTTGCCGGTATTTTGCATTGTGACCACAGCAACCTCGATTTGAAACCAAATCACGGCACGAAGTGTTCTCTCCATTGTCCTTTTTGTGACACATGCTCAAAAATTAATGGTTTTGCTTTCAAATTCCGCTCTCTCACATCTCTGCGTTTCATATATCAGGATTCAAACACAGCCGTTGTCGGAGATTTCTCTCCTTCCCACGAGCATTAAACCTCCTTTCCGTCCGTCCCCCCATTTCTCTGCGGCAATGCCCAATCTCTCACTCTCTTTCACATTCATACTGTTCTGTCTGTGCTACTGCTGCGGTCACTGTTATTGGGTGAACGTGCCCCAATCCCACCATCGGGACCTTCAAACAAATTGATCCATTTGGATACCGCGGTTGTGAAATCAATCCCCATTTAGCAGCTTTTACTGATATAGGACAGAGACAATTGGAGCGTCAGGCTCATGGAAAATACCCAGGGCAGTTTTGGTGAAAAGTCATTTTATTGGAAAAGATCAGCTTTTATGGCTTTCTGCGTTGGTCTTGTGGTAATTTCATAGGACTGATAATCCAGAAACCGAGGAAATAGTCTGGGTACTCGGGCTTGAATCCCAACATGCCATGATTGTCAAATTTGGATTCAAAAAAATCTGCAAGGAAGAATCTAATAACACTATAGATCCATTGACAATTGTTGAAAAAATAATCTGTTCCACTGATGTAATTTCGGGATGCAATTTGATATCCTTACTTGGTCTGGGCTGCATGTGACTTCAGACACATAGCAATATGGTTGAGTCTCAACTGCCCTATGGGCAATTCAGAATGGGTAATAAATTCTGCTTCGCCAGAATCGGCCTTATACTAATCCAGAAATTTTAAAACAAATGCTCATTAGGCTCAAGCAAGAATGTTGATTGCAGTTTTGCAAGTCACACATGGATGTGATCACACTGAGAAAATCGTAGGAGATATTTCCCGGGATATTGTTTGGGATCAAGAGTTTTAGTTGTGAAGAAAGACAGGACAGAATGGAGTGTTTGTCGCAGTGTAAAGGAGATGTAGTGGAGACATAATTGAGTTAGGGTATGGACAGGGTTGACTGAACGAGTTTCCCATTGATGGAGCGATCGATTAGCAGGGGCCAGTGACTAAAGGAGAAAGGCAGAATGGTTTGAGAAGATGTGCGAAAAAGCTTTATCAGCCAGCGGGTGGTTGGAATTTGGAAAACACTGTCTGCATTTTTCAGAGCGGCAGACACCCTTAGAACCTGAATAAATATTCAGATTTGAACTTGTGATACCAAGACATATAAGGCTGTGGGATAAACATTGTGAAATGGGATTCAGTTCATTCGGCAGTTGTTTTTGACAAGTGTCGCCACTATTGGTTGAAGGGCCTCCTTTGACACTCTTGTTCTCGGTAGTATGGTTAGTGTCCCCGTCTGTCACAGAGCTCAATTCTCCACTGGGGACAGTGTAAATGTTTTAAAACTGTCGCTCCATTTCCAAGTGCGGGTATTGATACCTGTCCTTCCTTTCTCGATGGGACATGTCACAGGAAGGACAGTGCTGCCTGAATCAAGTGGGGAATTACAGCAGCTCTCAGGGAGGTAGAGTGTCAGTGAAAGCGCAAACACGTGACTTCTGAAAACTGCATCTTATTACGGTGTTGGAATGAAAAACATTCGGCAGACTTGTTCCGAATTGAAGTGTTTATTGAAAGCAGGAAAGTGAGGAAGAAATAGCGTAAAAGCATTCAAATATGACTGCAGAAACATTTCCGCAGCACAAATCAGATTGTAAAGCACAGAGTCGCGTTTCGATACATTGAATTTGGGTTGATTTGCTTTGATGAGGCTGAGTTACCAGGGTATAAAGCCATTAAAAATGATTCAGGTTTTGCTCACTATGATGGAACATTGGCTCAGTAATTCGCATTGATGTTCGTTCTGAGGGTGATGTTGATTGGCCAAGTTAAATTGCCCTCTCGTGTGCAGGGATGGAATTAAGTAAATTAAGTGAATTAGCCTGGGTAACGCGGGGACAATGTCAGAAGTCACAGGACGTCAGGTTATAGCCCAACAGCTTTATTTGACATCATAATGGGGAGTGTTGCCCCTTCTTCTGGTGAAATATAAGGGAATGGGGAGGAGAGATAGGTCTTTCTGAGATGCTCTTCAGAGAGTCGACACCGTCTCGATTGACTGAAATTTTCTTTCTGCACTGTAGGACTCTGTGATTCTCTCGGAGAGGGTAATGACGGTATTTACTGGAGTGTAAATCCATTAGAAACGATGCTGACGGGGTATACTGAGGATGAGATTTTATTCACGTGTTGTCTTCGAAAATTTAGAACAGTTATCCCTGAACCAAGAAAGACTTAGCTGGGTGTTTTTCAGGTTATGAAATGTTTGGACAGAGTAAGTAGGTGAAAAATTCCCTCTTTCAAGTAAGTGAACATCGAGACGCTAGACATTCAAAACCTTTGATAAAACCTTTGAAGGACAAAGAAATGATGAAAACAGAATCGCTGTCGCTCCGAGAATCTGGTTTTCAAAATATTTGGAAAGGCACATTTGGTGACATACAAGGAATAAATTTCACAAGGAGGGAGACAGCGTGTGGCTTGGTAAAGGTGTAGGGGTGGGGTGTTGTCGGTCGGAAGTTGCGGGGGAACAATGTCTAAGTGGGTTGACTTTAAATGTAAAGAAATTTCGTGAACGTGTGCAGCTGATTAAAATTCGGTTTCAAAAACTCTGGATGTTGAAAGATTTTGGCATAATATTCTACCTGAAGCATTGTAAATGGAACTGAGTGGATTTTTCTCGTTGTGAAGGAATGATACTACATAATGATTAAGAAGTGACCAGTTGCTTGGAGATCGAATTACGGCTTTAATCATATGCGTTAAAGATGTGAGGAGAAGCACCATGATGTTTGGATCCATTTTATACTCGGTGAAATCTTCCAAAGCAACGAGCAACAAAACTGGTGGGTTTTATTTTGCATTTTAACACTCTGATTTTCTGAGCAATATTTTCCTTAAGTTGAAATAAAGTCGGAGCAAATTTGAATACAATATTAATCGTTACAATGAGATTTATCTAATTCACTTCTGATTATTACAATAAACATTGTGAGGTTGCAGCAAAATTAAAATGAAACGAACAAAACAGCGTTTCTTGCAATTTAATCCAATTCAGGTTCAGCCATATCAGAAAGGCCATTGAGCAACAACATCGCCTTTGTTTCCCTCTCCATGGCTGCTTCTTCACGTGAGGGAGAAAGTGACTAAAGAAATTATGAGTCAAATATAGGTATGAATATGACGGAAAATTCTTGTTCTCTGTTTCATTCTGACACAGTTCTGACTCAGAATGTATCAATGACAGCTATTCATTCTGTCGTGCATGGTTATTTATTGGAATTTGCCGTTATTATAATTCTGGTGCATACAGAAACACAATGGCGTGGATTCGATTCCGCTCTGCAAATTTCTCATCCTTTACTTTCACCACATGTAACCTGATGAGGTGACATGTCAGCGCTCTACAAAATGTGCTGCGAAGACTGAACGATTATGGTGTTGGGTTATAAAACCGCTGTGCTCCACATTCACGAGTTCGAGTCACACTCTGGTCGCTAACATCACAAACCACTCCCGCAGTTTTTATTGGCACCTCACATGTCTGGTATACACTGGATAGAGAATCTTGTTCTTGCCCTTCACTGTACGTGAGATTCACAATAATCGACACCACATTAAAGTCGAAATGCAGAGTGAGAGAAGTCATTCTATTCAATTGTCGATTAACTTGGTGCAATGAGAAAGAATGCATTTTTCTTTCCGCCCCACATTCCATCTTGTCTTTCTATGAATTTGCATTGAAAGAATGAGGAGCACAAGTTTATCCAGTGGGGATGCACATGAGTATCTTAACCTAACACTTCACACCATGATCTGATCAGTAAGTCAAACAGTGACTCGGAAGTGAAACCGCAGAAAACTTCTCCAATGAAACGAACCTTTCATTCTTTCACAAGTTTCTGCTGTGTGTGAATCATACAACGATCCATCATCCAGCGTGATCACTGACTTGCCAATTGTATAAGGTCTATCAACGTTCTTCAGCATTCACAGCTTCTGTACACAGCCACCTGTGCTGTGCCCAGTGTCATTTGTTATCCCCAGGTCACAGTACATTTCGTCTTCCTGAGTTTATGAACTTTTTCCTGATCTGTCTGATCTCTTTAATAAACCTTTTCTATCACTTCACCCCATCCCCCCACAATTCTGAACTTATGAATAAAATCATGAGTTAGACAAAATGTTAAACAAATCGGAGGTTGCCATTCAGCCCATGGAGTCTGCCCCACCATTCAACGAACTCATGGCTGATCTGATAATCTTTAACTCCTTTCTGCCCACTTACCTCGTCAAATTTTCATCATCTTTCTGATTAACTATCTGGCACAGTTTGAAAACACCCAACAACACTGATGGCACAGATTGTTTGGCCCCTGAGCAAAGAGATGACTCCTCATTTCTGAATTAGATGGGCAATATCTAATTCTGAGATTATGTCCTCTGGTGCTCTCCTCACAGCATGGGGCAAACCACCTGCCCGTATCTACCCTGTCAAGATTCCACGAATATTGAACGTTTATGATTGGTGTTATATGATGAGAGAGTACCCCTCCACCTCCATTGTTTCGAGGAGAATAGTCCCAGCCTAACCAATCATTCCACGAAGGTCCATTTTATACAGAGTTGGCAACAACCTCGTAAATCACTGCTGTCCCCTGCAGCGTGCTTACTTATTATAAAGACAGGTGGAGAAATTTCGGTGAGGAAATGGGCTGAAAGTTCAGGCGCAGATGGGAATTGGAACACGAAATCAGAAAGCGATTGGAATCGGATTGATCCACAAAAGGAACAAATACAGCGATGATAACTCTGACAAATGAGAATCTAATCATATTCGATTGACATTCAAAGGCTTCATTGTAACTGAAGTCCTCCGTGTAATCCTCCTGGGAGCGAGTATTTAGGAGAAATGGAACATGATCACGCACATAAGAAGTTGACGACAAAAACATGTCCGTCGGTCGACTTTGTTTGATTATTAACTCAACTCTTGTCTCCGTGAATCCTACATTGTCCGCAACGCACAAATTAGATGTTGAACAGAACTCTCTCCATTTGCCGAGGTGAGTGCAGCTTCAATATCACTGAAGGAACTGGACACCCTCCACGACAATGCAGTCACTTAACTGTACATTGCTCAACGCCTGAATATTTATTCCCTTAACTGCTAAGGCACAATTTCAGCAGAGTGCACCACATAGAAGATTCACTGGAGTAAGTCATCCAGGCTTTGTTGACAGAACCTTCAAAGCTCAAAGACTGTGCCGACTATAACGACAAGGTTGAAGATGCACTGAAACGTCACCATTTATGAATTACCCTCCAAGGCACATGTCAGCATAACTTGGAGAGGAAGCAGTGATAAATTCATTGAGTGGTGAAGCGGTCTTGATGGGCAAAGAGTTATACTCGAGCCCTCCACATTTTATTTTACAATTTTGAAAAATGTTGATTATCGCATTGACCAGACTTGTGCTCATTCCTTTAGTTGTTTCCGAAACTGGCGTTTGCTAAAAATCGAATATCATTCTCAGACTGAGGTCAACAAAGAGCCTCTCGTACAACTGATCTCCCTGTTCAACAATCTTCAGAGATCTGTGAATATCTACTCCAAAATCTCTTTGATCCTGTACACCGCTCAGAATCCTCACTGTTATTGTTTCAACTCTCCAAATACATTACCACTTATTGGTTTGGATTCAATTCCATTCGCCGTTTTTCCTTTCCACCTGATTGATACATCACTGCAATCCCTGATATTATTCATCACAGTCACCTACACAACCAATTGTTGCATCGTCTGTAAACATCTAAAAGTGACTCCTAAAACTAAGTTTGAATTCTTGATCTATATCAGGAAACAGTGGTACTCCACTGGAAACAGGCATCCAAGCATGGTTCATTGCTGGATGGGATGAACACCTGCAATAACAACAGAATCGGACCCTTGCTATCATTTGTAAACCTGAAGGCAACTCTTCAGGTTGGTCTCCTGACTGATTCCTTCTCACATTGGGGAGTTGTGAATGACCTGTCCACATTGTGACTGAGGAAGTGAGTTTACATTTCAGCGGGTAATTGAATCCCTTTCTGCAGACCCAGCCCCCATGGACCTGACTTCATGGAGGCGTGGGTATCCTTGTGTCTATTTAGTTTGGATAATCAGCTGAATTTGAGACCACGCTGAGACGATTCCCAATTTTCCCCATCATCAATGCATCTATTTTATCCTTCCTTATTCTCTCCCGGAGTGTGGCCATCATAGTCTGAACAACATTTGTTGTTCATCCTTAAATCTCCTTGAACTGAGTCAGAGGGAATTTATGGGTGAATCGTACTATTGTTGGTCTGGAGTTATATTTTGGCAAGTCTCGTAAAGGACAGCAGATTTCCCTTTTGAAGGGACATGACTGCATGGCTTTTCAGCAAAGTAAAACTTTTTGTCACTCTTCCTCTAAGCGGGTTTATATTCCAGATTTTATTCATCGAATCTAATTACCAGCAGCTGCCATGCTCCAGTCTCCAAGGGTTGCTGGCCCAAATATCGCCATTACATTTGCAGATGAAACGAAGATTGGTGGAGTAGCAGAAAGCATAGGGGACTGTCAAAGAATGAAGGAGAATATAGATAGGACAGTTGAGCGGAGAAGTGGCAGATGGAGTTGAATCCAGGCAAATGTGAGTTGATGCATATTGGGAAGTCTTATTCTAGAGCCAAGTATACAGTAAACAGAAGAGTCTTGGTAAAATTGCTGAGCAGCTTGATGTGGGAGTTCAGGTTCTTTGTACCCTGAAGGTGGCTGCACGGATGCATCGAATAGACACGAAAGCATATGGCATGTTTGCTTTCATCGGACCTGGCATTGAGTGTAAGAGCTGGAAGGTCATGCTAAAATTGTACAAGATTTTGGTTCAACGGCATTTAGAATGCTGTGTGCAGTTCTGGTTTCCAAATTACCAAAAACGACGTGGACGTTTAGGAGAGGGTGCAGAGAAGGATTATGAGGATGTTGCCTGGTATGGAAGATGCTCGCTCTGAAGAGAGGTTGAGTAGGTTACGTTTGTTTTCATTAGAAAAAACGAGATTGAGAGGGACCTGATTGACGTCTACAAAACCATGAAGGGTATAGACAGGGTGGAAAGAATTAAGCTTTTTCCCAAGATGAGGGATTCAGTAATGAGAGGTCACGCGTTCAAGGTGAAAGTTGAAAAGTTTAAGAGAGATAGTCATTGGAAGTATTTTACACAGAGGGTGGTAGGTGCCTGGAACGTGCTGACAGCAGAGGTATTAGACGTAGGCATGGTAGATTCATTTCAGGTGCGCCTGGACAGATGTATGTGTAGGAAGAGTGCAGAGGGATACAGATGCTTTGGAATTGGGTGATAGGTTTAAAAAATGGATTTGGATCAGCTCAGGCTTCGACGTCCAAAGGGCGTGTTCCTGGGCTGTAAATTTTCTCTGATCTTTGTTCTTCTTTGTTCACTACTCTGTCAACTTCATGCTACATTGCTGTATGTCAGAGAATGATATTGTCAATTCTAATTATCACAGAGGGAATGAGAATATGACATGTGGCTGTGTCGGAATGAAAGTGATGTACGCTGGTCTGGAGTGTTTACTGGGAGCAAGAGGCTGATGTGGAGACGATGTGATCAAAAACAGCTCTAACTGTCAAAGTAACAAAACAGCGCATTGTTAAGGAAAATTTCAGAGAATGCTTTCATTTAATCGACCTCTCGCTGAAGGCTTCAGCACACTTCAGCTGAGCCAATCTGTAGTGCAGGTGAATGCTGGTGTTGTATCCTAATACAACAAATATTCTCTTCGGCCCCGCCTTTGACCAGGAGCACACCTAGCTTTGACATTTCTTGTGCCTCTGTGCCGTCATAGAAGAACCATGTGCTCACCTTCAAGCCAATCAATTCATTTCGAGACCGTGGTTGTGAGATCAATTCTCATGTAGCAACTTTTACCACATGGAACAGAGATTTTCGAACATCAGGCTCTGGAAAAGGACACAGGGCAGCACTGAGGAAAAGAAAATTTATTCGAAAATACTTCTGTCTGTGGACTTCTACATCATTAATTTCACTTGCTCATTTAGCTCTGTCTTGTTTATTGTGTGCACTTCTGCAATTCGCATTATAGCACGGATATGATAGCACTGGAGATGATGCAGCAGAGATTTGCCAGGATATTGTCTCGGTCGAAGAGTTTCAGTTATGAAGAGAAATTGGACAGACTGGAGGCGTTTTTCTTAGTGTCGAAGAGATTGAGAGGAAACATGATTTAAATGTATAAAATAATCAGGAATATGGATGGCGTAGACTGAAATAAACGTTTCTCTTTGATGGTGAGATCGATATCGGGGGAAGGGCAGGGTGGTATAGATTTAAGGATAGAAGAGGAAAGATTTGAGTGAATGTGCAGACAAATGTCTTGAAACAGCCGTGGATTGAAATCTGGAACTCAGTGCATGCAAAGGTTGCAGAGGCAGAAATCCTCAGAACTTTCAGAAGTTTTCAGATGTGAATTTGTGATGCCAAGACATACAAGGCTATAGGCCAAGTAATTTAAGAAAGTGTTGGGATAGTTGAGCGAATGTTAATATCCAGTATTAACAAATAGGCTTCTTTTTGCATAGAATTCCTGGGTAGTACCACCGCCTGTCACTGCGTGAGGTCGGGTTCAATTTGCTTCCAGGACAGGCGCTTGCATATTGGGAGGTCTCAGTGGGTAGAACTGCACCATTCAGCGTCGGATCCCGCCTTTGCTTCAAGTCTTGTGTGACTGACTGTGTGGAATTTGCACACTCCTGCTCTCTCTCTCTCCCGTGTGAGTTTCCTCTGGCTGCTCCGATTCCTTCCCACAATGCAAATGTGTGCAATTCAGGTAAATGGCAAACAAAATCTGAATGGACTGTAGTGCTGTAAATAAGAGACAAAATTCAAACTTGCAGCTCGGGGAAAAAAGAATGACCATTTCGGGTCAACAGACCCTTCGTAGGAACTGATTTTAATTCTCAACGTTAACTCTGATTTCTCTCCACTGGTGCTGCCTGACTCGCTGAGCTTTTGGAGTAATTTCTATTTTTGTAGGTGCACCATAAATGCTGGTTTAGAAAGATAGAGTGGGGAGTGTGAATCTCTTCCATGGCACAGTGCAGACTCAACTGGCCAAATGGTTTCTGTATGCACTGTGTCGAATTCCATCAACTCTGAATCTATTAGGTTTTGTCCTTCTTTTAGTCTTTGGTTTTCACATCTCTCCTGTCATGTGAATTGCAGAGCAGGACAATCGACAGTTCGGGCATAAGCCACCACCAAACCGTTACCACATGACGCCTGGAAGATGAATGCCTCATATTCTGCTTTGGGACCCTGCAACCACACGGGATAAATGTGGATTTCAGCGGCTTCCTCATTTCCCCTCCACCCACATTATTACAGTCTAAAACATCCAACTCAGCACCACCCTCTAGACCTATTCATCTCTACCCCTCTGACTTACCATCTTCTCCCCCCCTCCATCCACCATTTGCTTTCCCAGCTACCTTGCTCCCAACCCCAACCCCCTCCCAATTATCTCTCAGTCCCCACCCTCAAGCCTCATTCCTGATGAAAGATTTATGCCAGAAACGTTGATTCTCCCGCTCCATGGATGCTGCCTGACCTGCTGTACTTTTCCAGAACGACACGATCGCCATTGCGAAGACAGACGAGCTCAGTTCAGGCTCTTTATCTGGGAGCGGAGAAGGCTAAGTGAGGAAGTGATTAAGGTACACATTAAGGGGACCGGTATGTGTGATAGGAATGAACTTCTTATGGGAAGAGTTAAAATCCAGGGTTCTCCATTAAACGCAAGGGAGAGGATGTTCAGAAGAGATATAGGAAGAACGTTTTCTCTCTTGAGAGTATTGCATAACTGGAACTCACTGTTTCAACGTGTAGTAAAGCTACGACTCATCAAAACATTCCAGGAGTATTCAGCCGAATACTTGAGAAGCGAGAGCACACTTGGATAAGGACCAGTTACTGGAAAGTGGGGTGAAGATGTCTGTTGAAAGATCGCAACGCTGCACAGAAAATACAGAGCATGAAAGCATGGGAAGGTTAAAGGCATGGAAACGACTGGCAATCTGTTACAAGGGGTCTCCGGAATGCTACATTCATCAAAAGGTCACTGGGGCAGGATGGGGCCAGTGTGGCAGGATGGGATAAGAACAGTGGAATGCTCCTACACCAATTAGCAGAGTCAGACTGAGGCTGAACGGTTACTATGGCAGGCTGAGATAATATCAATTAGTAAAGTCAGCCTCGCCTACTAAATATCATCATGGCAGTTTGGGAAACGTCGTGACAGTACATACTTAGGACATGATTTTAAATAATTAATTGATAATAGAGTCAGCCTGCTTGAGACACTTGTCGCAGGATATGACATTAAATATCTAATTAGTAGTTAGTAGAGTCAGCTTGGGACAGGAAAACATTGTGATAGATGGGGTAGCTAAATATCAAATCATGACAGGTTAGTCTGGGATGGAGGTTCATTGTAGCACAGGTGGCAGTAGAATACTTAATAGTTACAGTCGAATAAATTAGGAAAACCTATAGTGGCAGAAGTAGAACGATAATGGGAATTAGCACCATTGGTTTATTGTATAGCTGGAGTGAGGTAATTCTGACTAACACAGTTGGCATTCTGATAAGCTAACAAGACATGATTAAAGAAAAAGGTATAAAGTGATGGAGTTCAATTCAGATACATGTGAGGTGCTGAATTATGGGAAAGCAAATCTTAGCAGGACTTATACACTTAATGGCAAGACCCTAGGGAGTGTTGCTGAACAAAGAGACCTTGGAGTGGAGGTTCATAGCTCCTTGAAAGTGGAGTCGCAGGTAGATAAGACAGTGAAGAAGGCATCTGGTATGCTTTCCTTTTTTGGTCAGAGTGTTGAGTACAGGAGTTGGGAGGGCACGTTGCGGCTGTACAGAACATTGGTTAGGATACTTTTGCAATATTGCGTGCAATTCTGTTGTCCTTCTGATCGGAAAAATGCTGTGAAACTTGTAAGGGTTCAGAAAAGATTCAGAAGGATGTTGTCAGGGTTGGAGGATTTGAGCTATCGGGAGAGGCTGAACAGGCTGGGGCTGTTTTCTCTGGAGCTTCGGAAGCTGAGGGGGGACCTCATAGAGATTTACAAAATTATGAGGTGCATGGAAAGAATAAATAGACAAAATATTTTCCCTGGGGTTCGGGCAGTCCAGAACTAGAGGGCATAGGTTTAGTGTGAGAGGGTTAAGATATGAAAGAGACCTAAGGGGCAAACTTTTCACACAGAGGGTGGTACGTGAATGGAATGAGCTGTCAGAGGGTGTGGTGGAGGCTTGTACAATTGCAACATTTGAGAGGCATGTGTCTCGGAAGGGTTTGGAGGGATATGGTCAGGGTGATTGCAGGTGGGACTAGACTGGGTTGTGATATCTGGTCGGCATGGACAAGTTGGACAGCAGTGTCTGTTTTGAAGCTGCACATCTCAATGTCTCTATGACTCTATGCCATGGACTCTGAGGTTCGTGCGAGTCAAAAATTTGTTTTCTGAATGTCACTGTTTTTGTTTGCAATTAAAAAATCTACTCCTTGAAAAACTCCGAAACTCCTGGTGATTGTCGACAACGGCAACTTTGGGTGCAGTAAAATTGTGGCGAGTGCAGCTCTGTGGCACAATGAAAAGCGCGTTAGCTTTCTACAAATTTGGTAACTTTGCGATTCAATGTTTGTGGGTTTGAACGGCACTAGAATTGGAGTTAAATTCAGTTTTCAGCTGAACCGTTGAGTGTTGTGCTGATTCATCGCCAATTCCTGTCGTCTGGAGTTCTCGTCCCTGCTACTGACCAGAGGAAATTCATTACCTTCTTGGTTGTGAGTTTTTACGAAATCATATCGTTTGAAACATGATCAGACCAGAATCAGATGCTCATCCGCAAAACCTGCAAATTTCGTGCAGAAACCCACTGTGCAACGTGTTCTTGGATGTCGGAACAGTGAAGATTATTGACGATTGCAATATGTTTCATGTTACCTGTATGAATAGAAATTTTCGATTGCTTAAATGTCTTTATCCCATTGTATGACAGGTTGTTGTGGATGAGCTGGGCAAAGACATTGACGTGTTTGGTCAGCCATGATCATATCAAACGGCGGGTAGACAGTGAGAAAATTAATCCCACGCTGTTGATCTCTTTTCTCACAAACCTGTTAGTCAGCGAACTGACCTAACCGACTTCCATTCAATGCAGAGCTAAACCAAACAGATCGGTGCATTTGAATTATGTAATATTTCATGTAGAATGAGCTGCTGCACCTTCCAACTCCATTAGCTCTTCTTACACTTAATATTTTCAATTGCAGGTGTTATGCAATTTCTTTCCTATGAATGTTAACCACTTCCAGAGTGTTTCCCTTTTGCACCCCCATCCAGGCAACCCAGAATCACTGTCGCTGTTTAATTCACTCCTTGTGTGCCTGCACGCGCTTTTCGAATATTCTGGAATCAGCTCCTAAAATGTTTTTATTTCTGAAAATTCATCTCCGAATGCAATAACTCTCAGAATATAAAATGCCTGACCAAAATTATTTATCGTGCCCTGCTGGGTTTGAAGTTCTAACGTCTAGTTTCCACTCACTGAAACGAGCAAATTTCCCTCATATTTACTCTTAAGATCTTCACATCAGCTGGATAACCTCTAATCGGACACAACTAAGTATTTCCTGATTTCTCCCGTATTATTCTTTATCTATGCCATCATCCCATTAAACTGCCTCTTTTCTTTTCTGGTGGCTTTATCTCCCAGTAAACCTCATTTCCTTCATTTCAAACAACATGGTATCATGGGCGTATCATTCCTAACGTCTTTGTATTTCAGTAAACGGTGCCCGTGTCATTATTCATGTCATTATAACCCTGCAAATTTCAACCTGAGAAAGGATGCATGAAAACTCATTCAATGCATGAAAACTCACCACTAAGCTCTGCAATCTTATTACCGACACAGGAAAGGTGGAAGCAATTTCAATTACAGCTGCAACAGAATCGGGTCAAATCGCAGTCACATACTTGACTGTTGTTCTTATAGTTATTTCTTCTCTACGTGTGCTGAAGTTACACAGTGAGGGATCAATTACTATTACCAGACATACATAAGGGGGCGTATGAAATGCTGAAGTTGTGAGACCAGAGCAGTTTTTTTATTGACATAGACCATTCACTGTTCGAATATCAGTCTTAGGAACGAGACAGAGAGCGATTTTGAGCAAAATTTGAGCAGGAACGTTTACGCCATGACGTAATACCAAATTGTGTAGGTACTTTGTTGTTTACCTCATTTGTGTGTTTTGCCTCATTGAGGATTTTGAAGTTATCCTCTCTATACAAAAGTTTCGTGCTTTTGCACCATTATACAAAAGATGCAGTACAATAACACCCAACGCTGTTTCAGTCTACTTGTACAGATATTGACCTCTGGAAACAGCACTATGCACTCGCCTCGAGTCTGGAAAATAATTTGCTACATTCCCGCTCTTCTGGCTCTTTTCATTACATCGGATTCTGTTCTTCACAGAATCCGATTCAGCAGATCTTCTCACTGAGTCTTTACTTTGTATGTGTTCAGATCATGTGAGCGGAATACCACAGTCCATAACCCAGAAGTCAGACTATACTCAGGGAACCATACTCTGCTCTAGATCATTTCATGAACACCAGGAAGAAATATCTATGATCTTCAAAATTTACTCACCTGTTTTTCAGAAGCAATATAAACAATTCCAGATTTCTGCTTTTGTTGTCACACTGACAAGGTTGTAATTGCTGGAACCAGTTGAGACTGTCCGCTCTTCCACATCAATTTTCTCCCCAGGAAGTGTTAAGATGATGGTCTGAATGGGATTCTTCTAAAAAGAAGAATCTTTTTATCGATTGATTTCTGGTTTAGGGCCGACCAGGTTCCCGCTGGGCCTCTATGTTAGCGCTGATCACAGCAATTTCCCGCAGTCTTCAGCGTTTTTGTAGCAAGTACCTTCGAGGATGAAATCAAAAGATATTTGCTGTTACTGTATGATACTCTACCAATAGAGACAGCTCTATCAATGGAGGCAGCTCAGTCTGCTGGGATGGGATAATTTCTGCAGTGTGTCCTGCGGATCAGATACAGTGCACTTTATCATTTAGATCATACAGAGTGAGAGTGCTCGAAAAGGCCAAGAGAGATTTCCCCACAGGAGTTTATTGTAGGTGTAACAATACCAGTGGCACTACCCTAACCGAGGAAAGAACAGTCTCAGAAGTTCATTTGGCAAGTTTACTTTTCAGACTCTGGTCACCATGCTCCACGAGCCCTGCAGCCTGTGGGCAATAAGCACAATGAATTTGGTGGTGGATCCCAAAATGAAAGTATAATTCTTCATTAATATGTCCAATAAAATGGGGATGGGGGTGATGGGGGGGGGGGGGGCATTGTCAGAAGGTAGACAATATCAAATACCAAAGCAGGTTATAATCTCCTTGAGTAAAATATTTACAACAGTTTTAGCAGTAGTGTTGGAAGTGGGGTAAGCTTCAACCCATCAAGGAAAAGAAAATCAACAATGACCAAAACATAATTATAGTACTGACACCTTTGCAACTCAATGAAGTCTTTAAACATCTTTTGCAGTTGGCATTAGGTGGTCAGAGGTCGACTCACACTTGTCAGAGAACGTAGAACATAGAAAGTACAGCACAAAACAGGCCCATTTATCCACGATGTTCTGCCGCGATTTAATCCGAATGTAAAATACAATAACAACCTACACACCCCTCAATTCACTGCTATCCATGTGCAAGTCTGGAAGTTGCTTAAATGTCCCCAATAACTCTGCTTCCACCACTACCACTGGTAACGTATTCCATGCATTCACAGCTCTCTGTGTTAAAACAAAAACTACTTCTGACATCTCCTTTATACCTTCCTCCTAATATCTTCAAACTATGAGTTCTCATACCAGTCAATCTTGTTCTGGAGAAAATACTCTAGCTATTGACTCTATCTATTCCTCTCATTATTTTGTACACCTCTATCAGGTCTCCTCTCTTCCTCCTTCTCTCCAGAGAGATATCCGAGCCTATTCAACATTTTTTTCAGAAGCCAAGCCCCCCAGTTCAAGCAGAATCCTGGTAAACCTTCTTTGCAGCCTCTCCCAAGCCTCTGTATCTTTCCTACAGTAGGGCCACCAGAACTGGGCACAATATTTCAAGTATTGCTTCACCAGGGACTTGTAGAGCTGCAGCAAAACCTCACGGCTCTTAAACTCTATCCCCCCGTTGATGAAAGCCAAAACTCCCTATGCTTTCTTAACAACCTTATCCACTTGTATTGGAACTTTGAGGGATCTATGTACTTGCACATCCAAATCGCTCTGTTCCTCCACACTGCCTTAAAGCCATCTTTAATCCTATGTTCAGCATTCGAGCTCCACCTTCGAACATGCATCATTTCGCATTTATCCAGGTTGAACACAATCTGCCATTTCTCAGCCCAGCTCTGCATTCTGTCTATGTTGCGCTGCAGCCTACAGTAGCCATTTATACTATCGCTGACACCTCCAAACTTTATGTCATCTGCAAATTTACTAACCCTCCCCTCAACCTACTCATCCAAGTCATTTAAAAAAACTACAAAAAGCAGAGGCCCAAGTACAGAACCCTGGGAGACCCCACTCAACACTGTCGTCTAGGCAGAATACTTTCTATCTACAGCCACTCTCTGCCTTCGGTCAGCCAGCCAATTCTGTGTATATCTGTTTAATGCCTGGAAACAGAGTGTTGATGGAGGGTTGTCTGTTTATGTCTGATTATTGGTCGGTGATAGTGGGTGGTGCAGTGTTGTGTGTGTTTTTCTGTATATATCTGCTTAATGACAGGAGACAGACTGGTGGTGGTCGAATGCTGTGTGTGTGTATTAATGTGCATATCTGCTCAATGGAAGGATAACAGGGCAGTGGTGGAGGGTTGTGTGTGTGTTTCTGTGTATATCTGTTTAATGGCACGAGATAGGGTTGTCCTGGAGGGGTGTGCCTGTGATTCTGTGTATGTCTATTTAAGGGCTGGAGACAGGGTGGTGATGTGTGTGTTTCTGTGTATACCTGTTCAGTGGCAGGAGACAAGGTGGTCTTGAAGGGTTGTGTGTGTGATCCTGCATAGACCTGCTCAATGGCAGGAGGCACGTTGTTCATGGAATGTTGTGCTTGTATGTGTGTGTTTCTGCATGTATCTATTTAATTGCAGGAGATAGGGTGGTGGTGGAGGATTGTGTTTGCATGTGCGTGTTTGTGTATATCTGTTTAAGGGCAGTAGGCAGGGTGTTCGTAGAAGTTTGTGTGTGTATATTTCCGTGTATAACTGTTTGATGAGAGGAGACATGGTGGTCAAGGAGGTTTGACTGAGTGTGCGTGTGTGTTTCTGTGCATTTGTGCTTAATGGCACGAGATAATTTGGTGTGTGTATGTTATTGTGTATATCTGTCTAATGGCAGGAGGCAGGGTGTTCATGGAGTGTTGTGCATGTGGGTGTTTCTGCGTATATCCTTTATAATGGCAGGAGACAGGGTGGTGGTGGAGGATATATGTCTGTGTTTCTGTGTCTAAGTGCTTATTGGTAGGAGACACGTTGGTGGTGGAGGTTTGTGTGCCTGTGTTTCTCTGCATATCTGTAAAATGGCAGGAGACAGGGTGGTGGTGGTGGAGGGGTATGTGTGTGTTTCTGTGTATATCTGTTTAATACCAGGAGACAGAGTGTTGGTGGAGGGTTGTCTGTTTGTTTTTTTTTTCTCTGTGTCTGTCTGTTTAATGCTGGTGTTAGGGTGGTGGTGCAGGGATGTGTATGTTTTTCTGTAAGTATCTGCTTAATGACGGGAGACAGACTGGTGTTGGTGGAGGGTTGTGTGTGTCTGTTTCTTTGTATATCTGATTAATTGCAGGAAACAGTGTGGTGGTGGAGCGTTCTGTATGTATGTGTGTTTCTGTGTATATCTGTTTAAGGGCAGGAGACAGGGTGATGGTAGAGGGATGTGTGCGTGTTTCTGTGTATATCTGTTTTATGGGCTAGAGAGAGTGTGGTGGTGGAGGGGTGTGCGTGTGTGTTTCTGTGTATATCTGATGAACGGCAGGAAACGGGGTGGTGGTCAAGAGATGTGTATGTGTGTGTGTTTGTGTATATAACTGCTTAAAGGCAGGAGACAGGTGGTAGTGGAGAGTATAGTGTCTGTATTCCTGTATCTGTGTGCTTACTGGCAGGAGACAGGGTGGTGGTGGACGGTTGTGTATGCATGTGCGTTTTTGTGTATATCCATTTAAGGTCAGTAAGCAGGGTGTTCATAGAACATAGAATATAGATCATTATGGCGCAGTACAGGCCCTTCGGCCCTCAATGTTGCGCCGACCTGTCATTCCAATCTGAAGCCTATCTAACCTACACTATTCCATGTACGTCCACATGCTTGTCCAATGACGACTTAAATTTACTTAAAGTTGGCGAATCTACCACCATTGCAGGCAAAGCATTCCATACCCTTACTACTCTCTGAGTAAAGAAACTACCTCTGACATCTGTCCTATATCTGTCACCTCTCAATTTAAAGCTATGCCCCTCGTGCTCGCCGTCACCATACTTGGAAAAATGCTCTCCCTGTCCACCCTATCTAATTCTCTGATTATCTTATATGTCTCTATTGAGTCACGTCTCAAACTTCTCTCCAACGAAAGCAGCCTCAAGTCCCTTAGACTTTCCTCAGACGACCTTCTCTCCATACCAGGCAAGATCCTAGTAAATCTCTTCTGCACTCTTTCCAAAGCATACTTCTTATACTTCTTATATTGCGGTGACCAGAACTGTACACAATACTACAAGTGCGGCCGCACCAGGGTTTTGTACAGATGTAGCATAACCTCATGGTTTCAGAACTCGATCCCTATATTAATGCCTTCTTAGCAACACAGTCAACCTGGGTGGCAACTTTCAATGATCTGTGTACCTGGACACCGAGATCTCTCTGCTCATCTACACTACCAAGAATCTTATCATAAGCCCAGTACTTTGAATTGCTGTTCCTCCGACCAAAGTGCATCACCTCTCACTTGTCCACATTAAACTCCATTTTCCACCTCTCAGCCCAGCTCTGCAGCTTATCTCTGACTCTCTGTAACCTCTTTCGTCACTATCCACAACTCCACCGACCTTAGTGTTGTCTGCAAATTTACTAACCCACCCTTCTACTCCCTTATCCAGGTCATTTATAAAAATGATGAACAGCAGTGGACCCAACACCGACCCTTGCGGCACATCTCTAGTAACTGAACTCCAGATGAACATTTCCCATCAACCACCACCCTCTGTCTTCTTTCAGCAATCAATTACTGATCCAACCTGCTATATCTCCTACAATCCCATTCCTCCGCATTTTGAACGATAGCCTACTGTGGAGAACCTTATCAAATGCGTTGCTGATATCCATATACACCACATCATCCAGTTTACTCTCATCTACCTGTTTGGTCACTTTCTCAAAGAACTCAATACGGTTTGTGAGGCACGACATAACCTTCACAAAACCGTGCTGACTCTCCATTATCAAATTATTCTTTTCTAGATGATTGTAAATCCTATCTGTTATAACCTTTTCCAACACTTTACCAATAACTGAAGTAAGGCTCACTGGTCTATAATTACCAGGGTTGTCTCTACTCCCTTGCTTGAATAGGGGAACCACATTTGCTATCCTCCAGTCTTCTAGCACTATTCCTGTAGACAATGATGATTTAAAGATCAATGCCAAAGGTTCGGCAACCTCCTCCCTTGCTTCCCAGAGGATCCCAGGCTAAATCCCATCCGGCCCAGTGGACTTATTTATTTTCACCCTTTGCAGGATTTCTAATACCTCTACATTGTGAACCTCAATCCCACCTAGTCTAATAGTCTGTATCTCAGTATTCTTCTCGACAACATTGTCGTTTTCTAGAGTGAATACTGTCGAAAAATATTCATTTAGTGCTTTCTCCAGCTCCTCCGACTCTTCACACAACTTTCCATTAATATTCTTGATTGCCCCTAATTTTACTCTTGTCATTCTTTTATTCCTTAAATACCTATAGAAAGCTTTATGGTTTACCCTGATCCTATCGGCCAACAACTTCTCATGTCTCCTTCTGGCTCTTCTGAGCTCTCTCTTCAGGTCTTTCCTAGCTACCGTGTAACCCTCAAGTGCCCTAACTGAGCATTCACATCTCATCCGACCATAAGCCTCCCTCTTCCTCTTGACCAGAGATTCCACTTCCTTCGTAAACCACGGCTCCTGCGCTCTACAGCTTTCTCCCTGCCTGACAGGTACATATTTATCTAGGACTCTCAGGAGCGTTTCCTTGAATAAGCTCCACATTTCTAATGTGCCCATTCCCTGCAGGTTCCTTCCCCATCCTATACTTCCTAAATCTTGCCTAATCGCATCGTAACTGCCGTTCCCTCAGCTGTAAATTTCGTGGAAGTTATGAGTGTATGTATTTCCGTGTATAACTGTTTGATGACAAGAGACAGGGTGGTCGAGGAGATTTGAGTGAGTGAGTGTGTGTTTCCGTGTATATGTGCTTACTGGCACGAGACAGTTTGGTGTGTGTGTTTTTTGTGTATATCTGTCCAATGGCAGGAGGCAGGGTGTTCATGGAGTTTTGTGTGTGCTTGTGTGTGCGTGTGCGTGTGTGTGTGTGTGTGTGTGTCTGTATGTGTGTGTGAGTTTCTGCATATATCTTTTTCATGGCAGGAAACAGGGTGGTGGTTGAGGGATGTGTGTGTGCTTGTGTGTATATCTGCTTAAAGGCAGGAAACAGGGTGGTGGTGGAGGGTTGTGCATTGGGTTCAGTGTCTACCTGTTTAATGTCAGGAGGCAGGATGGTTATATTGGGTTGTGTGCATGTGTGTCAATGTGTATATCTATTTAAGGGCTAGAGATAGGGTGGGAGTGGAGTGTGCTGTGTGTGTGTTTCTGTGTATAACTGTTTAATGGCAGGTGGCATGTTGGTGTGGAGGGTTGTGTGTGTGCTTCTGCGTATATATGCTAAATGGCAGGTGACATGATTGTGTGTGAGTGTTTCTCTGTATACCTGCTCAATGGCAGGAGACAGGATGGTCAGGGAGGGTTGTGTGTGTTTCTGCGTATCTCTATTCAATGTCAGGAGAGAGTGGTGTTGAAGGGTAGAGTGTCTGTGTTTCTGTGTCTGTGTGCTTAGTGGCAGGGGACAGGGTGGTGGAGGATTGTGTATGTTTCTGTGTATACCTGTTTAAGGTCAATAGACAGGGTGTTCGTAGAAGGTTGTATGTGTGTTTCTGTGTATATCTGTTTAATGGCAGGTGACAGGGTGGTGGTCGAGGTTGGTGTGTGTGTGTTTCTGTGTATATATGTTTAATTGCAGGAGACGTGGTGGTGCTTGAGGGTTGTGCGTGTGTTTCTGTGTATATCTGCTTATGGCAGGCAACAAGATGTTGGTCGGGGGTTTTGTGTGTGTTTGTGTGTGGGTGTTTCTGTGTATATCTGTTTAATGGCATAAAACAATGTGGTGGTTACCAATTGTGTGTTTGTGCATTTCTACGTATATCTGTTTAATCGCAGGGGACAGGGTTGTGGTGGAGGGTTGTGTGTGTGTGTGTTCTGTGCATGTCTGTTTAATGGCAGGAGACAGGGTGATGGTGTCGAGATTAGTTTGTGTTTCTGTTTGTATCGGTTTAATCGCCAGAGACAGTGTGATGGTGGAGGGTTTTGTCTGTGTGTGTTTATGTGTATATCTGATTAACGGCAGCAAACGGGGTGGTGGTGGAGGGTTCTGTATATGTGTGTGTTTCTGTGTATATCTGTTTCAGGGCAGGACACATGATGGTGGTCAAGGGTTGTGTGTGTGTACTTTTGAATATCTCTGCTAAATGGCAGCAGAACAGGGTTGTGGTGGACGGACGTGTGTGTGTTTGTGTGTATATCTGTTTAATGTCAGCAGACAGGGTGGTGGTCGAGGATTGTGTGTGTATGTGTTTTTCTATGTATATCTGTTTAGTGGCAGGAGAAATGGTTGTGGTTCAATTGTAGAGTGCGTGTTTGTGTGTATATCCACTTAGTGGCAGGAAATAAGGTTGTGGTGGAGGACTGTGTGTGTGTTTCTACATATATCTATTTAATGGCTGCTGACAGGGAGGTAGTGGGGATTTGTGTGTTTCTGTATATATATATATATTGAATTGCAGGAGACAGGCTGGCAATGGAGGGTTGTGTATGTGCTTCTGTGTATATCTGTTTTAGGGCAGGAGACAGGGTGATGGTTGAGGGTTGTGTGTGTGTATTTCTGTGTATATCTGCTCAATGGCACGAGAACAGTGTGGTGGTGGAGGGTTGTGTGTGTGTGTGTGTGTGTGTGTGTGTGTTCCTGTGTATATCAGTTTAATGCTAGGAGACAGAGTGTTGGTGTAGGGTTGTCTGTGCGGTTTTTTTTGTGCCAGTCTCTTTAATGGTAGTTGATAAGGTGGTGGTGCAGGGTTGTGTGCGTTTTTCTGTATATATCTGCTTAATGACAGGAGACAGACTGGTGTTCATGGAGGGTTGTGTGCATGTGTGTTTCTGTGTATATCTGTTTAATGCCAGGAGACAGGGTGGTGCTGAAGATATGCGTGTATGTTTCTGTGTACAACTGTTTATTTGCAGGAGACAGGGTGTTGGAGGAGGATGGTGTGTGTGTGTTTCTGTGTATATATGTTTAATTTCAGGAGACAGGGTGGTGGTGGAGGGATTTGTATATGTGTTACTGTATATATCTGTTTATGGGTAGGAGATGGGGTGTCATGGAGGTTTGTGTGCGTGTGTGTGTTTATGTGTATATCTGTTTAAGGACTGGTGACAGGGTGGTGGTGGAGGGTTGTGTGTGTATTTCTGTATGTCTCTGCTTAATAATAGGAGAACAAGGTGATGTTGGAGGATTGTGTGTGTGTTTCTGTATATTTATTTAAGGGCAGGAGACAGGGGGTGATGGAGGATTGTATGTGTATTTCTGTATATCTTTGCTTAATAATAGGAGAACAAGGTGGTGTTGGAGGATTGTGTGTGTGTTTCTGTATATTTATTTAAGGGCAGGAGACAGGGTGTTGGAGGAGGATTGTGTGTGTGTGTTTCTGTGTATATATGTTTAATTTCAGGAGACAGGGTGTTGGAGGAGGATGGTGTGTGTGTGTATCTGTGTATATATGTTTAATTTCAGGAGACAGGGTGTTGGAGGAGGATGGTGTGTGTGTGTTTCTGTGTATATATGTTTAATTTCAGGAGACAGGGTGTTGGAGGAGGATGGTGTGTGTGTGTATTTCTGTGTATATATGTTTAATTTCAGGAGACAGGGTGTTGGAGGAGGATGGTGTGTGTGTGTATCTGTGTATATATGTTTAATTTCAGGAGACAGGGTGTTGGAGGAGGATGGTGTGTGTGTGTTTCTGTGTATATATGTTTAATTTCAGGAGACAGGGTGTTGGAGGAGGATGGTGTGTGTGTGTTTCTGTGTATATATGTTTAATTTCAGGAGACAGGGTGTTGGAGGAGGATGGTGTGTGTGTGTTTCTGTGTATATATGTTTAATTTCAGGAGACAGGGTGGTGGTGGAGGGATTTGTATATGTGTTACTGTATATCTCTGTTTATGGGGAGGAGATGGGGTGTCATGGAGGTTTGTGTATGTGTGTGTGTTTCTGTGTATATCTGTTTAAGGACTGGTGACAGGGTGGTGGTGGAGGGTTGTGTATTTCTGTATATCTCTGCTTAATAATAGGAGAACAAGGTGGTGTTGGAGGATTGTGTGTGTGTTTCTGTGTATATTTATTTAAGGGCAGGAGACAGGGTGGTGATGGAGGATTGTGTGTGTATTTCTGTACATATCTGTTTAATTAGAGGAGACAGGTGGAGGGTTGCGTGTGTGTTTCTGTGTATACCTGCTCAATGACAGGAGACAAATTGGGTGTCAAGGATTGTGTGTGCGTGTATGTATGTGTTCCTGTGTATATCTGTTTAATGGCAGAAAACAATGTGGCGGTGAAGGGGTTTGTGTGTGTTTCTGTGTATATCTGTTTAATTGCAGGAGACAGCGTGGTGGTGAAGGGTTGTGTGTGTGTGTTTCTGTGTATGTCTATTTAATGGCAAGAGACAGGGGGATGGTGTCGAGATGTGTGTGTGTTTCTTTTTATACCTGTTTAATTGCCGGTGAGTGTGTGATGGTAGACCATTGTGTGTGTGAGTGTGTGTGCGTGTGTTTCTGTGTAGACCTGTGTAATGGCAGGAGACAGTGTGGTCGTGAATGATTGTGTGTGTGTTTCTGGGTATATTTGTTTAATGGCAGAAAACAATGTGGTAGTGAAGGGTTGTGTGTGTGTGTTTCTGTTATATTTGTTTAATGGCAGGAGACAGGAAAGTGTTTTAGAGATTTGTGTGTGTTTCTGTGTATATCTGATTATTGTTCGGAGGCAAGGTGTTGGTGCAGGGTTGTGTGTGTATGTGCTTCTGTATATATCTGCTTGATAGCGTGAGACAACGTGGCGGTGGAGCCTTGTTTTTTGTGTTTTAGTGTATATCTGATTAGTGGCAAGAAACAGGGTTTTGGTGGAGAGTTGTGTGTGTTTCTGTGTATATCTACTTAATGGAAGGAGACAGTGTGATGATGGAGGGTTGTGTGTGTTTCTGCATATATCTGCTTATTGGCAGGAGACAGGGTAGTGGTGGAAGGTTGTGTGCTGGTGTTTCTGTCAATAACAGTTTAATAACAGGAGACAGGTATTGGTGCAGGTTGATGTGCATGTTTTTCTGCATTTTACGTGAACCGTGCAATTTGCTGCAGAGACATTCACACCTGGACACGAGCCACAATGATAATAACTGAGTTGGAAACGTGTTGGAACTGAGTTGGAAGAGTGTCTTTTTTTTAACGTTTTCAAGATGTCAATTACAGCAACGCGCTGTTGGAAACAGAAAGGTGAAAGGTTCAATGGCTTCAACTTTCAGTGCTGAATGTCACTGAGCCGCAGGAGGGGCGACTGAGGCTTGTTTCAGTAGTGTAGCAGTCATCACGTTCGCCTGACGCGCGAAACGTCCCCAGTTCGAAAGTGGGCACAAACTGCTTTGTTCTACAACTGCAGCCTTTGACATAGACAAGATCCGAGCTTTCTTGCTTGCTTTCCCATCTGCAAACCTGCCTTCGAATTTGCTTGAACAAATCTGCTCTCGAAGTGAACTGCAATACAATCCCATTTAAATACTGTGGAAAGAATTGTAAATGATGATATGCCTTCTGTTTGAGAGTGTAGTTCCACCCTTCTGATGCTTCCACGAAGCATTACCGCATTTGCATTCCTTGCGCAGGCGGCCCGGTTCAAAGACAGGGAAGAAGCTGATGCGCTGGTGTCACAGCGCACCACGGATTCCTGAACTAGACTGTCTGTCAAATGTATCCCAAAGTCGTCTCTGAAAGACCTCATTTGGAAGGTGTCTGCCGTTATTCAACGTGCGAGAATTGGCACCAGAGGTCCTGAATCATGTTTTGGAGCAGGTCGCACGTTAGTGGCTCATTCAATGAGCAACAGCAATGAAAGAAATTACACTCTCAGAGGAACCTCTGGACCTGTGCTGTCATAGCGTCGCTAGTATTAAGGTGCGCCCCGAGATCTAAGCCACGTTGGAACTGAAACGGAGGAATCGACAGACAGACTACAGAATGACACCGCATCCATTTGGTTTTCTTTAAATCACTGACGAGCAGGAAAATGTAAACGGGGAGGGCGAGTGGGGAAGTGAGGCAGTTGCAGCTCTGGAGAAACTCCTTCTTTGTGACTCACTCAGCAACCAGAGACGTGAAGGTGACTCAGGCGTGAGAGCTCTTCACATCGAGAACAAAAAACAATCAAGGGCAGTTAGCACCTCATCCGGAGTGGGGGTGGGATGAGGTAATTACCTTTTGACTTCTGTTACTATGTTCAGAAACTGCCTTTTGGATTGAGGTGAACAGAAACTGCATTTCTAAAAAGCACCATGGAATTTGTTAAACTCTATTGAGTCGCTTCTCATCGATTCCCACACAGGTTTCCGACTCAGTTGGTATCCATGAGGCTCATGTCCAGGAGTGAACATCTCTGCAGCAAATTGCACGGTGAAGGTAAAAGGCAAGGAAAGTGGCATCTCGAACCGGGCCCGAGGTCAGACCTTCCTCACAATGTAATCTGTCGTTCTCGGATTGTAATGTGACCTCCGGTTTTAGGGTGGAGAACATTCTTTGGGAAGCTTATTCTGCAAAACAGACTCAGTGATTGAAACTATGCTGCACGGTATGATGTGGAACACGGCCTGCTCAGCTTTGTGCATTTTCCCTGTAGTCCGGTGTGTTTCATGTTCCGTGTAAACGTGAAAGTTGTCCTGTTTCGAGCAATGCGTGAAATCATTTAGCAAAGCAAGAATCGAAACTGCAGTAATGTCAAGCAGCTGATGGTAATTTGACCCAATCATAACCGATCATATATTCTCACGCACTCACAGATACATTTGTAGCTGAATCCAGTCTGAGAAGATAGACTCAGTTTACCAGTGATTTTTGTCTGGATTGATGGGCTGTCATTATCTGCTGAGAAATCGATATTGTAGACGGGCACATCCGAGCAGCTGTGCGAGTCGGAGAGGGATCATCGAACCCTTTTCACGGGAGTTTGCATCTGTTGTTATGCAGGAACACAACTGGAAGTGCAAGAAAATAGGCACGCGGGCGTGTTTGTAGTGTGGCCGATCGGTCTAAGCTACTGGATTAAGGCTCCAGTCTCGACGGAGGCGTGGGTTCGAATCCCAACGCTGCCATTTCTGCTGACCAGCTCCAACGGCACAGCTGCTTTAAATGCTGTTTCAATCCCTGCTGCATTTCTGTTAAAACAGAAGGAAAATGGGTTTGCTTCCCGAGGAATTGACTGCGGTGTGGGAAAGTGCCGAATTTTCCAAAGTGTCTGTGCTGTCATGATTGTGTTCGCCTCCCGCGCGGAAAATCGCCAGCAGCTCTACTGTTGCGTTTCTGTTCCAGGCAATTTGTGCTTTTACTGGAACCGAATGGAGACTGTTATTTCATCGCTGTTGCGAAACAGAGTCCTACGGTGACTCGACTCGCCGTCATTCGGTTTTCTGGCCAATGAGAAAATCGTTCCAATGTATTTCGGTGTCATATGTTATTGAATTTCTCCCACTTCCTTCATTTCCGTCCTGGAGACATCGGAAGGGAAAGGTAATCTAATCGAGACTGTGATTGGTGAAATTCACTTTTTATGGCCCATTCTTATTATGTTCTTTCTTTGTCTCTTTGCAGCATTGTCTGGGAAGTGGTGGTGCACTCAGGCTCCAGTATGTTTGAAAGAGTAGTTTGGAATTGCCCTGTTGTGAGATTACTTTATTACTCATGCCCCCGGACTGTCTCACGTTTAGCATTCATGCATCTCTGTGTCTGAAAATGCATTTGGTTTTCCAGTTTTGTTTGTGTTCCGTGTTAAATGCTTTCTGTTTTGCAATTCGCTCAATACATTACGAATTAACAGGGTTTCTGAGGTAACTTCCAGCTGCAAAAATCCTCAACTGAGAATCTGGGAAACTTTCACGGAGTATGGTCAGTCGGAGCAAAAGTAAGGATGTCGTTCGTTTCTGCAGTGTTTCACAATACTACCTTTCCCGTGAGCAGTCGAACAGACTAAATGATTTTGCCACAGACTGCGACGGTAAGCTCCGCAAAAACGTAATTCTTTAAAACAGGTGTAAGCAACACAACGTTATTGGGGTACACCGCATGGAAACAGATACTTCGGTGTATCTCGTCCATGCTCACCACACAGCCAAATTTGAACAAGTCCCATTAAACAACGAGCTCATGGAAACAGAAAGGTGAAAGGTAGAATGGCTTCAACTTTCAGTGCTGGATGCCACTGAGCTGCAGTGGGCGCGACCGAGGCTTGTTTCTGTAGTGTAGTGGTCATCACGTTCGCCTTACATGTGAAAGGTCCCCATTTCGAAACTGGGCAGTAACTGCTTTGCCCTTCAACAAGAACGGAGCTTTCTTGCTTGCTTTCCCATCTGCAAACCTGTCTTCTAATTTGCTTGAACAAATCGGCTCGCGTAGTGAAATATAATGCAATTCCATTTATTTACAGTGCAAAGCATTTTAAAGTTTTTCTCCAACCTGGTTCTGATCATATGCCATTCTGTTTGAGAGTGTAGTTACCCCCTTCTGATCCTTCCACGAAAAGCATTACCGCATTTGCATTCCTTGCGCAGGCGGCCCGGTTCAAAGACAGGGAAGAAGCCGATGCGCTGGTGTCACAGTGCACCACAGATTCCTCAATTACTCTGTCTGTCAAATGTATCCCAAAGTCGTCTCTGAAAGACCTCATTTGGAAGGTGTCTGTCGTTATTCAACGTGCAAGAATTGGCACCAGAGGTCCTGAATCATATTTTGGAGCAGTTCGCACGTTAGTGGCTCATTCAATCAGCAACAGCAATGAAAGAAATTACACTCTCAGAGGAACCTTTGGACTTTTACCAGAGCTGCAACTGTTTCACTTCCCCACTCACCCTCCCCGTTTACATTTTCCTGCTCGTCAGTGATTTAAAGAAAACAAATGGATGCGATGTCATTCTGTAGCCTCTCTGTAGATTCCTCCATTTCAGTTCCAACATGGCTTAGATCTCGCGGCGCACCATAATACTAGCGAAGCCACGAAAGCACCCCTGTTACCTTAGTGTAATAACAGGCCAATTGCTTGAAAAAAGTGACCCTCTAAAGAGTAACCCACCCAAACACTTTTCCCGATCGTATTTCTTCACATTTATTGCTTACTAATACACATATCCCTGAACACAATGTGCGATTTAGCATGGCCAGCTCACCTAACCTGCACATGTGGGATTGTGGAAGGACACCACAGCAAAGTCACATAGACTTGGGGAGAACGTGCAAAGTCCCCACAGTCACCCAAGGAGAGAATCAAACCAATGTCCCTGGCACTGTGAGGCAGCATTGCTAACCACTGAGGTACCATGTAATCTTATGCAATAAGTAAAATCAGTGAACGGTACGAAAACAAAAAGTTTCAAATTAAAACTCTCTGACATTGTCAAAGCATGTCAATCGTACATTCAATACGAATAGGTGTATGGAAAACAATAAAAAACAAAATCCCGGCAATTCCTGAATAAAGTATAATTAAAAATTTAGTTTGATCAAAGGTCATAACAATATTTAGACAAATTGCAATTTTTCATGACAAATGTAGGTAATTAGCTAACTAATGTATAATTGGAAGTGGCATATAGTTACTTAATGCCGAAGAAAGCGACTTGTTTTTCCCCTTGTTACACAGCAGAATAACTGTGTGTGTGTGTGTGTGTGTGTGTGTGTGTGTGTGTGTTTGCAATGTTTGAATCAAGCTCTTTCTAACAAAATAAATGATGACTTGCGATCACTTCGCCTTGTCACCTTTAAAACCACAACATTCTCAAAAATTTTCCAGGAATTTACAACCAGAAGAACTAGTTAATTTCTTTTCATAGGAAACCAAAGAGAATAAGTAGTGGACACTGTGAAGTAGTGAGTCAATGCAAGAATTCAACTGAAAACAACATCCCTTCTTTCCAAAATGTTCAAAATTTAAAAAATCAAAATTTATTGCCATTGTTGAATGAAAGAATAGAGATGCTAATTCTTTTTCATTTGATTTTGTTGCATGAAACATCCGTAAGTCATATTATGATTACAAACACAATAAATGTGAGCATTGAAGTCAAATATAATTAATTGAATTCAAGTATGTTTCAACAGGTAAAATAAAAATTGATATTTACAATGATTGAGAGATTGTGCACTGCAATATCTTTATAGTGGTTCATGTACTGTGCCGTAAATCCACATTTGCGCAATCTACTAGATTGAATAATAATTATTTTTTTTTAAAATAAATCAGCAACACTGGAATTATCAAAGTCTGTCCATGCATTCAAGAAGAATGAAAAGTCCCTTTTTGCAGGTGATTGAGCAATGTCTGGAAATGAACTGGAATTAATTCAGTGAAAAGTAATTACATTTTCCTGAATTTTAAAGCTGACATTACCGTGATCGTTCAAATGAGCAAACATCAGATATTTGCAATGACTTTGGATGGGAATTCATTGGTTCCTTTGTGGGGTAGGTGACCTGAAAAATAAAGGCATTTTCATACTGTACTATTAGTACTCAGAAATAATGGATTAAATGTAAATGTGAATCTCACTATACTTGTTCAAAAGACTTTTTTTATAAATAATTGTGCCATTATTATAATGGCAATGACTTGATAATGAATGCTCTTTTGAAGAATTAAAATGATTCAATATTTCAAAATCACTTTGCGGTGATGTTGATTGGATATTTATTAAGATCAGTAAACTGAGGAATAAAACATAGTACCTATCTTTATGGATTGAAGAAAAATGAGCCATTCTGTCAATATTGAGCGAAATTCTTCTTTTTTTAAGTAATACATGTATGTAATACAAGAATTGTGAATTTCCATACACCGGATTCCTTGAAGAGATATTGTTTCATCAACTTATATGATCAATATTATGATCAATGTTTAAAGATTTGTGTCAGAATTAGGAAGAAAATTCGTAAGTCATGAAAGTGAGCTTGAAACTGAACAATGTAGTCAATGACATGTGGCGTATATGCGATTTTAATATTGTCATTTTTGGACAGTGATGAAAAATGTTGGAATAGAAATGCCAAAAAAAAATCAACGTGGTCAAAGCAGTTCTTTTCTTACAATGAAATGAAAACAATAATCATTTTGTAGCACGCATGATTTGAAATAGCAGTTTTTTTAATGTGACATATACAGTGAAGACTAACCCTTTTGCAAAAATGTAGGAACTTCACAAATTTAAAATGCGGTATTTGTTCAATTTGTAATAAAAATGGTTATAATTTGAATTGTCTCTTGTACACACACAATAAAAAAGGAGCTTAAAGATTGTTAGATTGACAAAAATTTGCTTCCCAACGTTATTGTAGTATAGTCAATATCTGTGATAAAGTAGAATTATTGGTTTAAACAATATAAATCAACATTAACGACTGAACTGAAATATAACACATCAATTGCATTAACTGCATAGAATAGTAAATAAATGCTTACTGTTGTCATTTGTCCCACGAACAAAAAGATACTTACTCAGGTTATTCCACTGAATAGTAATCAGCTGAATATCTTTGTGTCGCTTTATGTGCACTGTTTTGTCTGAACATTGATTTCAATAAACTTAGATATTTACATAAATTAGGAACTGACTGATAACTGGGTGTGAAAGATCTTATTTAAGATTAGACAAATTTTAGGATTCACTAGGTTTGCTGAACAAAACACTGTTAAGTCATCATGCAATAAAATGGATTAGAGAGAAATATGCAAATTAAATTTCAAATGGATGCACTCGGATATTTTCACAACATTTCAATCTTACATTCAATATAAATAGATGAATGGAAAACTAAAAACAAATTTCGGACAACTCAAACAGATCAATAACTAAAAATTGATATATAGTAGGAAGTGGCATTTGTTTATCTAACTGAAGAAGAACTTGATTTTTTTCTCATATTTATACCTTTGAAGCATCAAGTTCTATGTGCAGTCTGAACTCAGCTCTTCAGAACAAAAGAAAGTCAAGGAATATATGTACTTTGTATATTTCATCTTTGTGAGTGCAACATATATATAGAAAATATATAGCAGATACTGTGATTATTGGAATGAACAACAAATGAAAACATATCTAATGTTGAATTGAAAGGCAATTCATTCGATTCTTAGATATTTTCTTATCAACATTCAGAGCTGCTCTGGCACAGCTCTGTGCAAGGAGGGAATTGAAATTGTATCCTCTGGTCTGGTAACAGAGACACGATCAGAGTTGCACAAGATTCCTTCATAACATTCCCAACCAGGCTGGGCAGGGCTGAAACTAATCAGATGTTTATTGTGATAATTGGATTGGAATTAAATGGTTTGATACTGTGTGTAATCTACTGAAAATTCAGTAGTAATTTACAATAATGATGGGAGTTAACAAATGTCTTAATTAAACAAAATTTTTATATTCACTTGTGGAATGATAGCTTGACAGGATTGTGTGATTAGTGTGCATTATATACAAAAAATTAATTTAGTAATTCTATATGGTCAGAAGTTTCTCATTTTCTGAAATGCAAATTAAAATGTTTTTGTTCTACACGTAAATTGGAACAAAATGATGAATTGGTCAATCAATGTGCCTATTCAGCTGAAGACAACTTTCATTCTTTCTGAAAATGTATGATTTCTAAGAAGTCACCATTTCCTGTGATTCTTTAATGAAATAAGATAGATGCCAACCCTTTTTTGTATGCTTCAAAAAATTCATGGGGATTTGAATGATTTTGCACATGAAAAATATTCAATTGTTATTGTGATTAAAAACACAATAAATGTTAACATTGCAGTGATTTCCAATCAAATCAATTCAAAATTGTTTCCAAGTTTAAAATGAAAAGCAATATTCAGAGTGATTGAGAGATTGTACATTGCAATGTCCTTGCATTAGTTATTATATGGAAACATAGTTTCACAATTACACCCCTTACCGAGTTGAACAATTATTAGTAATTGGCAACAAATCGATTTGAAAACTTTTATTAATGAATTTAAGAATGATGAGGTATCTCCTCTTCCTATTCCACTGAGTAATGTTCAGAAACGAAGAGAAATATTGCAGTGTAAATTAACTGGTGTTCTCTGAATTCCAATGGCTGAGAAGACTGTGATCTTTCAAATGAGCAAAAGTCAGATATTTACAAATGATGTTGCAATGGCAATTATTGCTCTTTTGTGGGTATATTGGCCTGATCGAACAGGTTTTAATATTGTAGCACTCACACTAAGAAATATGGAAGGTATTAAAAGCAAATTGTTCTTGTTATAAAGCCTAAGTTAAAGTATTGCGTAATTGTTGTAATTGATCATTGCTTCTAAAATCCTGATAGATAAATTGACTTAATATTTTGAACACACTTTGCTCTGATGACGATTGTATATTCATTAAGATTAATAAACTGAAAATTAAAATATAAAACGTGGCTTTAATAATTAAAAAAACTCAGCAACGATTGAACACAGTTCAATTTTTTTTGGTCGGTTCTTGTCTATTTTATTAATGTAACTTTTATCATGATAAATGTTTAGACAAATGTCAGAACTGGGAAGAAAATTATTAGGCCGGGAAAGTGAGTATTATTATGAACAAAACATCGGGTTAATGACATTTGGTACAGGAAGTCATTTTGTAGCAAATGACTAATAATTGTGTGATTATTGTTCACTGACAACTAATGTTGGAAGAAAATGAAACTATCTCAAAATGAAATTAAAATAAATATCATTTTGGAGGTCACATGATTTGAAAAATGTCTTTACTTTAACTTAATGTGACATTTGAGCTGATAAATCGTTCTTCACCCCCCCCACACCCAGTCTAGTCTTTTCAATAATTTAAAATTTAGTATTAGTTGAACTAAATAACAAATAGATGTACCTACATTGTTTTTTTGCACACGAAAAAAGTAAAACAATTTTAACATGAAAATGATATCACTCTGCAAGAAATAATTTCACAGATAATAAGTGTTTGTATTGAATTTAAATGTCACCATAGCTGTAGGAGTGACTTCCCCTGACAGGGAATGAAGACTCAGGAGATAGGCAGAACTCAGGCAAGTGGAAAATGTTTACACATGCTGAAATCAGTTAATGAAGGGGTCATCCCCTGAGGCCAAGTTCGGAAGGGAAGTCCATGACACACTGTAATGTGTAGTGTAAAAAGCAGTGTTTTTACACACTTTCTGTATTACAATGGCCACATGCAACGTGGTTACAGCCCTTCCCTCCTTATACGGACACCCGATCCTGCAGAACACCTAATCTTAGATGGACATCGCTATGGATAGCCCCAGCTTCCTATTGTTTCATGGTGTTGACAGGTGCTATAATCGCCAGGCCTTGGGATCTCTCTGTGCATTTTATTTCCGCAGATTACCAAATTAATTGCTGCAGTCCTATGGGCCTATCACTCTGCCTTATTCACTATTCTCAAGAGTATGTAATTAGAAACTTCTTAAATGTTCTGAGCAACTTTAAAATAGTAACTATTTCTGACAATCAAACCCTGTCTGCTTCCCTGATAGCAGCTGTGGAAGTTAGCTGGGCTCTATCCGACAGCTGGTGTTTATTCATTCACTGGGACAATCATTCTTTCATTAAAGAAGGTCAGGGTTGGTCATTTTTCTGTATGCTGGCATTCTCTTATCACTATCTGGAATATGACTGTCTGGAATGGCATACTTGTGGAATTGGAGTAGGATTGTGTAAAATGTTCTTTTTTTCCCTTAAGACTGAAACAGACTGTTAGTCTTGTTTATCTACCCTCCACTATTTGTGTTTTAATTCCAAGGCAGGCAGCTCAGGGCATCCCTACAGCAGCAAATCAACAAGGATTTCAGCATTAAAATAAAAATCAACATTCGCTACCATTAGGAAACAGTACCATTGTTGAAACGATTATCATTCAGATATTTATAATGAGCATTGGATGGAAATCACTGCTTTTTGGTGCAGAGCTGAAAGATTTTGTTATTGTACTATTGGCAGTAAGAATTAATGGATTAAATTATGAGGTGCATCTCACCTTACTGAATATTTTCAAGTTTTCTAACAGGTTTCTGGTCCAATCTTCAGTTTGACAAGGGTCATTTTGCGACAGCACATCAGTAACTGCAAACATTTTCGAAACATCTCCAACAAAGTTATTAATCTGATAATTCAGAACAAATATCAAAAAAACTCTAAATTTAATTGACTATATTTTTAGATTGTAGTCAAGTTCGTTCTCTACTTATTTCCTTCCCATTTCTGACACCAGTGGCTAAATATTGATTAGATTAAATTTCATATGAGTTAGACGTTAACTTTCTCTCACAGATCTGGGCGGCACGGTGGCAGTGGTTAGCACTGCTGCCTCACACCCCCTGAGACCCGGGTTCAGTTCCCGCCTCAGGCGACTGACTGTGTGGAGTTTGCACGTTCTCCCCGTGTCTGCGTGGGTTTCCTCCAGGTCCTCCGGTTTCCTCCCACAGTCCAAAGATGTGCAGGTCAGGTGAATTGGCCATGCTAAATTGCCCGTAGTGTTAAGTAAGGGGTAGATGTAGATGTAGGAGTATGGGTGGGTTACGCTTCGGTGGGGCGGTGTGGACTTGTTGGGCCGAAGGGCCTGTTTCCACACTGTAAGTAATCTAATCTGTGCAGCACAGATTGTGCTGAACATAATGCAAAAGAAAATCATCCCTTCTGCCGACTCTTGGTCCATATCCTTCCAAATTATCGAAATGAACATTAAAGAGCCTTAATGTATCTGCCTCCACCACCAACCATGGAAGTTCATTCCAGACATCTACCACTCCCTGTGTAAAAACAAATTGCCCGTTACATGCCCCTTGAACTTACCCCCTAACCTTAAACGCATGTCACATAGTTTTTGATGCTTCAACTCTGGGAAAAACTTTCTGACCATCAATCCTATCTACGTATCTCATGATTGTAGAGACTTCCATCAAGTCTTCCCACAGTCTCCACCACTCCACAAAAAAGCAATCTGAGTTTTTCTCGCCTCTCCAAATCCAGGCAGCATCCTGATAAACGCCCTCTGTACCCTCTCCAAAGCATCCATACCCTTCCTAGAATATGGCGAACAAAAGTGAAAACAACACTTGAAGTATGCCTTAACCAAAGTCTCATAAAGTTACAATATGTCTTCCTGACACTTGTAACCAGTTCCCTGACCAATAAAGGCAAGCATACCATTTGCCTTCCTAACCACCTAATTACTTGCATGGTCACTTTCAGGGAAATGGTCTTGAACGCCAAGATCCCTTTGAATAATAAAGCTGTTAAGGTCCTGCCATTAACTATCTACTTTTCCTTAACATTTGAGCTTCCAAAGTGAAACACCTCACACTTGTATGGATTAAACTTCACCTGTAATTACTCTGCCCACAGCTGCAATTTATCTTTTTTCTGCTGCATTATTTGACAACCCTCTACATTGTCCCCAACTGCACTGAACGTTATATCATCTGCAAACGTATTAATTCCCCCAGTTAGATTTTAATCCATTTCACTTCTATATATTTGTATCGCAAACAGAAGGGTTCCACTACAGATCCCTGTGGAAAAAAGACAGAAAATGAGGGAAATGCAGAATTCTTGAAGAAATTAGGTTTTTTTTCAATGACATAACAATTCTGATGAATAATCTTCTAAGGTGTGATTTTTGTTTTTAAATTAACCCAATGTTTTAATTCTCAGTTTACTGATTTTAATGAATATCCAGTACAAACTGCTTTGATAATATTGAATCATTTTAAGTGTTGAGTTCTAACATTAATTATTATTTAATTGTTATCTCAATTCACACACCATCATGAGATTCACAGTTTAGTTGAATCCATTATTTCTTAGTGCCAGTACCATAATGAAATATTAACATACTTTTCAGGTCAACACACCTGCAGTCAACCAAAGAATGATTGTTGGATGAGAAAACTAACTATCTCATTCTCTTTCATTTGAATTCTCATATTAATGGAAGGATCATTAAACAGTCTTATCAATTAAGAGATGGCTAACTATTTTTCACATAAATATTTATTTTTTTCCAACATATTGCACATTTACATTGCAATAAGAGTTTTCTCATCATTCTTAAATTTGTTATCAGCCATTTAAAAACTAATTATGATCAATATCTAACCGGCAAACATTGTTGAAATCCAATATCTCCAGCTGTCGATGTGGAGCTATGGCTCAATACATCAACTGACGTAAACAATATTGCACTCTGCAATCTCTTAATCTTAGCAAAAATAATTGTAAGCGTTTACGCTTTGCCAGATTGAATTGGTTGTGAGCAAAAATGCAGTCTGAAGAAAGGTCACTGGCCTAAAAGTATTTACACTGATTTCTCCCCACAGATGCTGCCAGACCTGCTGAGTTATTTTCCAGCAATTACTGATTTTGCTTCTGATTTCCACTATCCACAGTTTTGTTTACATTCTTGTATTGATTGTATTTCACTTCAATTCTAACATCTCTATATATCTGATTGTTACAATAAGAGCTAAATAATTTTCATGTTAAACATTCTTTAAATTTTCCAAGTTTCTTGTGTAAATAAACCAGAATTTACAAATGTTTGCTCTATGCTTTATCAAAAAATCTTGAATTCTTAGCAATCACAATTTTTTGAAAATGAGGAAAGTTATCTTTCGCTGAGTAGTCACATTGAAAGACGAATGCTTTATTTCCATTTCATGTGCATTACAAAGCGTGTTAATTTTTATTTATGCAGATGAATAACTGCTTCAAACATATTGACTGACTTGATTAGCATGAGATCTATGTTTATTTAAGATCATTGTTGCTTCGTTCCTTCATTATTAGAAATAACTAATTCTTTTTATCGATCCATTACACTCTGGAACTGTCTAACACAATCCTAGTCCAATTATAACAATAAATATCTCAGTAGTTTTCCCTGTGAATAAACACAGTAAGTATGTGATTATAGTCCTGCCCTTCCTGCAAGGGAATATTATGGAGGACTCCGGTAATGTCTGTACTAGTAGACCAGGGGGCATGGGTTCAATTCCCACCTTCAACAGAGATGTGTCAAATCACCTCAGAGTTGATTAGAAAATATCTAAGTGTCGATTGAACTGCTTTTCAACCAACATTGTCTCAACTTGTAACTGTTGTTCATTATAATGATCACAACATCTTGAATTTATTTGCTGCACATCACTGATTAAAGTATGAATGTTATTACGCTGCTTCTAAATACCTCTCAACTTTTAGTAACTTTGCAGTCTTAAATATTCTATGGTGTAAATAATATTTAATGTGAGGGGGAAAGATTTAAAAGGGGTCTGAGGGGCAACTTTTCCACACAGTGTGTCTCACATATTAGGATGAGCTGTGAGAGGAAGGGCAGAGGCTGGCACAAATACAACATCTAAAAGACTTTTGGACAGTTTATTGGATAGAAAACGTCCGAAGGGTTATGGGACAAACACAGGGAAATGGGACTAGTTTAGATTAGGAAACCTGGCCGGAGTGCCAAGTTAGGCTGAATGGCCTGTTTCCATGCTGTATCAGTCTAGCATTCGACAACTCAAACTTCACTGTGATTGGTAAAGGAAAGAACAAACGGGTGTTAATTCTATTTTGTGTCCATAAAAAAGTGAAATGCATTTTAAATAATTTTGTCACATGAAATAGTTCGCTCTTATTGTGATAAGAAATACAATGATTGTGAGCATTGAAGTGAAATAAAATTAAATCAATTCAACTGTGTTTCCATGGTTAAAATAAAAATTGATATTCACAATCATTGTGAGTTTGTACATTGCAATATCTTCACATTACTTCATGTACTGAGCCATTATTACACATTTATACCCCCTACTGAACTGAAAAATAATTAGATATTAGCAACACTCAGATTTTCGAAAATCTATCAGTACACTTAGAAGAAGGAGATTCAATTTCGCAACATGACTGTGCAATGCGCAGACATGAACAGGAATTTTTGCAGTGAAAAGTAGTTACAGTTCTCTGAATTCATAAGGCTGAAATTACTGTGATTATTCAAATGAGCAAAAGTCAGTTTGCAAAGCGTGTTGGATGCAAAATGATTGGTTCCATTGTGGGATAGTTGACCTGAAAACAATAGCATTGCTGCAATGGATTAAATTAAAATATGGATTAAAATAATATATGGATCTGACGATACACGTTAGGAAGACAAACAAATTATTCTGCAAGTATTATAAGGATAATGAATTCAGAATAAAAGTTGTATTCTGAACAAATAAATTGACTCAATATTTTAAAAACACTTTGCTCTGACGTTGATTAGACATACACTAAGATCGGTAAACTGAAGACTGAATTATAATACCTAGATTGATGGATTGAGGACAATAAATGAGCCATTCAATAGTTATTGAAAAGAATTTAAATTTTTGTCAAAATGCAGACAATACAGAAGGAATGCATTTCATTCAATGAGTTTACTTGTAGAAACATGTGTTCTTAATTTATGCAATTTTATTCTGATCGATGTTCAAACATTTGTGTCTGAATTAAGAAGAAAATAAAAAGATAATGAAAGTGAATATGAGAGTGACCACAAGATACAGTCCATGATATTGGATAGAAAAAAGGAATTCGCATAATCTTATGAATATTTAATGTCAATAAATAATTAACTCCTCAGGTACTGAAGCAGTCCAAGTCCAAGTACAACAAGACCTGGACAGTATCCAGGCTTGGGCTTACAGGAGGCAAGTAACATACATGCCACACAAATGCAGGCTATCACGTATAAGAAATAACCTAACCACCATCACTTGACATTCGATGGTGTTACCATGACTGAACATCCACTATCAACATTATCCTGTGGATTATCATTGATCAGGAACTGAACTGGTCTCACCACCTAAACACAGTGTATACAAGAGTAATTCAACTCCTGGCTCCTGAAATCCTGTCCAAACGCTACCAAGCACAAGTCAGGAGTGTGATGGAATACTCCCCACTTGCCTGGATGAGTGCAGCCCTAACAACACTCAAGGAAGTTGATACCATCCGGAATAAAGCAGCCTGCTTGATTGGCACTGCCACTACTGAGCATCAGTGGTGGTGAGGGTGGATGCTTGTAGATGTCCTACCTGCAATCTCTGCCTCTTCTTATTAACAAAGATAAAAGAATCTTACATTGCTCAACTTTCTCATCAAAACCGAGTACTGTATTCACCTCAACCCTCCAACCACAAGGGATGAACTCAGATTTCTCCAGTTTCCTCATTTCTCCTCCACCTACCTTGTCTCAATCAAATCCCTCGAACTCAGCACCACCTTCCTAACATACAATCTTCTTCCTGACCTCTCCGCCCCCACTCCATTCGAATCCTATCACCCTCACCTTGACCTCCCTCCACCTATCGCATTCCCAACGCCCCTCCCCCAAGTCTCTCCTCCCTACCTTTTATCTTAGCCTGCTGGACACACGTTCCTCATTCCTGAAGAAGGGCATATGCCCGAAACGTCGATTCTCCTGTTCCTTGGATGCTGCCTGACCTGCTGCGCTTTTCCAGCAACACATTTTCAGCTCTGATCTCCAGCATCTGCAGTCCTCACTCTCTCCTCCAGCCCTCTATTATACCATCCAGCAGCATTTCCAACACCAATAGCAGCTCCTCTTAAAATATTTTGTCAGTAACTTGTAATAAACTGGTTAATACAATTACAACTGAAAATGTGTTGCTGGAAAAGCGCAGCAGGTCAGGCAGCATCAAAGGAGCAGGAGAATCGACGTTTCGGGCATGAGCCCTGCTTCAGGAAGGTCCTGAAGAAGCAGTGAACCAACTTTTGAAATGATATTTCTAAACATAATATAGATTTTGTTAAAACTGAAGTAGGTGTTCAACTTGCTGAAAGGACACAGACAGTAGAATCTGAGGTGATCATGAGGATGTGGAGGTGAATGTGGGAGACCAGCTGGGACTGTATTGGATTAGTCATGGTGAGAGGGAACAAATGCTGGATGGAGGGTTTCAGCTGCTGATGGACTGACACTGAGGTGAGCCATCGGAAACTGAGCAAGTGACCACCATCTAATAGGACAGAGAAACTGATCCATCAGCCTGAAACTGACTGACCACGTGTCTGTCAGTGACTCCAACACAAGTGAATGGAAACATTGCTCAGAGCCTGTTTCTGTAACATTCAACACAACCAGGAAATGGAAAGTGAATAATTAGCTGAAAACAAAGCCACTGCTCTATTAGAGTCAAAATCATTCAATGTTCAGTTATTGAACATTATTGACTCTCAGAATATTCTAACCTACAGAATCACAGTAAAAGGGGGAAGTAAACAACATTCTTGGCAAAGACATAATGAACCAACTGCTTGTATAAAAACAGCTCAGAACAAAGGGGCTGAATCCTCTACAAACTGACAAACACAGATACCATTAGATTTATAGATAGTGATTGGAATTCTTTAGGAAAACACTTCCCCCCCTGCTTATGGTGTGTGGTAGAAACCATTCTCAGTGTGAACTGCCACTTAATTCCTTTGAAAAGAATCTCTGTTTCCCCTCAGAAAAGCAGGTGTGTCGCGCACTTACAGACTGTCTTACAGACAAAGGAACCCTGATCTGAGACTCGCCGGTTAATTAAGCTATTAGTGACAGTCCATTGCACACAACAAGAGCTGACACCACAACAGATTCTAGTGAAACCAACAATGCGATGAAAAAAGTGAATTAGTCTTTATAATCATGCAGCCTCTCTCAATCAAATAATCCCAGTCAACTTCCAAACATTTTAAAACTATTAATATTAATGTATACATATTTATTTCCTCCAAAGAATATATCTGTCTATTCACTTCAAAATATATTTTAAATGGTCAATTCATAATCACAATTCATTTCAAATTATTCTTAGAGCAAAACAACTTGTAAACTAAAATTGCGTTCACGTCAATAATGACACTGGAAACTTTTTCATGTAATTCAACCATATTTCCAAATATTGTTTTGGTTCATTGTTTCAATGAAGCTAAAATTAAAGTCTATTTATTTTCTCTGATATCCTTCCATTACTTTATTCCCTAATAAGAATGCCCATGGTGTTATAGGTGACAAACATTAAAATAAAATTGAATTTTCAATGCAAGAACAAGAACAAATAATCACATATTATTCAGGTCATTCATTGTGGATGATTATCAGGGTTATTTTCACGGTATGATCACATTAAATTCACTTAAGTAATCACAGTACAATTCTCACCTCTATAGATATGTCGAATGAATGTCAAATTATTCTTATTTCAAGTAAAACCAAATTTACATTTTGCTCTGTTTTATTCCAGGAATGACAGGATGTGTTGAATTATTATGGGAAACAGGAACAAGTGAAGGTGGTGACCCTCAGACGTGAGGGCTTAAAGCCAAAGGGTCAGGAGGTAGTTACAGTGGGGGAGGTACCTAGTGCCCCGCTCTCCTCAGAAGGCAGTGAGGATGATGACAAAGCGCACACGTATGGACAGAGGGACGGCAATGGGTGGGATCACCCACCACCCTGTAAGGCCCAGAAGGCCGTGTCTATGGCACCACTGGTCATCAAAGCTCAACTTGGAGAGACGGTAGGGAGCAACAAAGGCAACTGACAGAAACCAAACATGAACCGTTCACCCGCTGAATAACAGATGTTGGTGAGTTAACACCCAGCCTGATAGAGAAATGATAGTAATGGGCCTTATTGGGAGAATATGGATGAATTAGTTGAATTACAGTCTCACCGATGGTGGTGTCAGGCCAAAATCTCTCTGGCCAAGATACCATGACATGTGCATCAGAACCTGTCCCTGCAATGAGAGTATGGGGGTATGAGCCAGTTCCCCCCAGTGCACAGCCGACCAGTGTCTCCAGGCATTTATAGATATTACAGGGACACACTGGGGAGGGGACAGGCTGAATGGTCTAAGATAACCTTGGTGACTCAGGAAACCAAGGTTAATATCGAGGATCATACAGAGAGGAAGTCTGAGGTGTGTAAGGACCACGGGGGATTATCAAACCCTAACCTGTGATGATGAAATTGGTTTGATGTATTTAAACTGGCACCCCATTTAACTGTAATTATATATATGGGACTCCCAGTGGGAGATCATTCTAACCACCTTCTGAATTGAACCATGAGAGCTGAGAAAATCTCAGAAACACAGGGGAATAGCTGCAATACAGGGAGGGTAACCAGACTGGCAATGTTACAAGTGAAAAAGGAAAGGGCACATAGGCAAGGAACGTAGGCAGAGAGAGGGAGACAGATGTTCACATTGTGTTTGTGCATGTGTTCACTTAGGCACATGAATATTCTTTGATGCTGTGTTTGCGAACCAGCAGAACAAATCTTAATAAAAGGATCATCTATATAATTACCGATATGGATTTGCCCCTTACCACCTCCATTACTAAAATGAGAGCAGTCGGAGAGGGAATCGAGGAAACTGGATGAAATAAATCTCTCCCGACGCAGATCACGGATATGGCAAAATATATTCAGATATGGGTGTGGGAAACTGAGGAAGGGACCGCTCTGGGAGTTGTCAGTTTCGAACAGATCGGAGCAACTATTGACGTAGAGACACAAACTGTAATATGGGAACAACCTGGACAGGCTTGGGACAGGAAGCAAAAGAGAGGCGACATCTCCAGAGAGTTACCTTGCAGGGAGATTGGAACAGTCAGGGAATCTGAGGAGTTATAGCGATGATCCAAACAGCAGTGTGGGTAACTCAAACAGGAATGTGGGTTATTACCTGTAGATCCTGTAAAGATTGAGGCCCCTCTCACTCCCCACACAAACAGGATCCCATTAAAGCTGAGGAGGCAGTAATTGTGACAGCGATGATCCAAACAGCAGTGTGGGTAACTCAAACAGGAATGTGGGTTATTACCTGTAGATCCTGTAAAGATTGAGGCCCCTCTCACTCCCCACACAAACAGGATCCCATTAAAGCTGAGGAGGCAGTAATTGTGACAGTAACAGATTGACGGAACCAGGGAATAGTCAGACCGACAGTATCCCAGACTAACGCCGATCGGCTCATCCCACCTCACTATTGAGTATACCTCCCTCAGTAAATCAGCCACTAAAGGGTATCCTACATTAGCGAACCATACCACTGTATGTAATGAATTGAAACCGCAACAGGATATAGTCTCAGCCCTTGATATTGTGAATGGGTTCTGGTCCATACCTGTGCACCTGGAATCCCAGAATAGGCTGGCATTTACTGGCTGAGGAAAACAGGACACCTGGATCCAGTTACCTCAGGGATCCCACAATAATCCAGTATATCCCACCGATATATGGCTGATGGAGTTCGTAACATCGATCTTACCAACACCTCATTACCTCAGTTGGTGAGAAAGAACAGATCCAGATATTAAACAGATATAGGGTCAGGTCAGGCAGGCCGGGCTTAAAATTAACCCACAGAGAGTGGGAAGGTAGGGAGAGATATACCTGGGACATCACATCAGGGAGATCAAATCAGGAAGGGAGAGGGGACAATCCCAGCAGAACGACAGACCATGATTTCAAAACTATCCACCCCCACACCGTGAAGGAGGTAAGGCAAACTTTAAGATTGTTTAATTACTGTGGGAATTTTGTGGAGAATTCTCCAGAATTGGCAGAACCATCACAAGCCCTGATAGAAGCATTGACATTAGTCAAGAGTCAGGGAGTCAACATATACGCAGACAGTCAGCATGCCTATGGTATTGTTCATGACCATGTGTTGGCCTGTGCTCGGTGAGGGTACATCGCCCTGTCTGGGGGCCACATAGAGCACGAAGTACAGGTCAGAGAGTTTGTGGGAGCAGCTAACTATCCCAGTGAAGCAGCAATAATGAGGATTAGAGCTCACAGGGTCGTAGAAACCCCACAACAACGGGGTAGTAAGTATGTGGGTAACGCGAGTGAAATACTAACTGAAACAGGGCAGATATTTGGGGAAGTGGCAGTGGCAGTAACTGCAGAAGTGAGTAAGGAAAGTTTAAAGACCTTCATAGATACAGCCCCAAAATTGAGAATAATTTCATCAATAGGCTTATAATTCTAGATTTGTATTGAAATCAAACTCCACATCTGCTGTGATGGGATTCGAATCAGGGTCCCAGAATATTACCTGGGTCTCTGGATTAACAGTTCAGCAACGATACCACGGGGCTGTTACCGATCTACAAAGGGACGGTTTTAAGGGTGGAAACCAAATCCTTGATCAAACAGTTAGAAATTAAGGAGAGCTGATAGAATGGAGGAGAATTGAAGGAAATGGGGGAAGAGAATGACCAAGTTTAGGTTCAAGGCAGCAGAAACTAAAGCCGCCAACAGGGAGGAGAATAAAAGAAGAAACACTGACACAGCTGGAATTGGATAAATGCAGATACCTCAGGGAGGTGTGGAACTACGCTGGGAGGACAGGGTGAAGTCACGGGTAGGTTTAAAAGCAGTGAACCACATTTTGAAATGATCTTTCTGAACATAATATAGATCAGGTTAAAACTGAAGTAGGTGTCTTCCACAACTTGCTGCAAGAACACAGACAGTAGAATCTGAGGTGATCATGAGGATGTGGAGGTAGAATGTGGGAGACAAGCTGGGACTGTATTGGATTAGTCACTGTGAGAGGGAACAAATACTGGATGGAGGGTTTCAGCAGCTGATGGACTGACACGGAGGTGAACCATCGGAAACTGAGCAAGTGACCACCATCTAATAGGACAGAGAAACTGATCCATCAGCCTGAAACTGACTGACCACGTGGCTGTCAGTGACTCCAACACAAGTGAATGGAAACATTGGTCAGAGCCTGTTTCTGTAACATTCAACACAACCAGAAAATGGAAAGTGAATAATTAGCTGAAAACAAAGCCACTGCTCTGTTAGAGTCAAAATCATTCAACGTTCAGCTATTGAAGATTACTGACTCTCAGAATATTCTAACCTGCAGAATCACAGTAAAAGGGGGAAGTAAACAACATTCTTGGCAAAGACAGAATGAACCAACTGCTTGTATAAAACCAGCTCAAAACAAAGGGGCTGAATCCTCCACAAACTGACAAACACAGGTACCATCAGTTTATAGATAGACAATGAAATTCTTCAGAAAAACACTTCCCTGTTTATGGTGTGTGGGTGAAAACATTCTCAGTGAGAACTGCCACTTATTTCCTTTGAAAGGAATCTCTGTTTCCCCTCAGAAAAGCAGGTGTGTCGCGCACTTACAGACTGAATTACAGACAAAGGAACCCTGATCTGAGACTCGCAGGTTAATTAAGCTATTCGTGACAGTCCATTGCACACAACAACAGCTTAGACCATAACAGATTCTAGTGAAACCAACAATGAAATGAAAAAGGTGAATTAGTCTTAATAATCATGCAGCCTCTCTCAATCGAATAATCCCAGTCAACTTCCAAACATTTTAAAACTATTAATACCAATGTATACATATTTATTTCCTTTCCTAAGTTTCCTCCAAAAATATATATCTGACTATGCTCTTCAAAATATATTTTAAATGGTCAATCCATAATCACAATTCATTTCCAATTATTTTTAGAGCAAAGCAACTTGCAAACTAAAATAGTTTTCATGTCAATAATGACACTGGAAACTTTGTTATGTAGGTTAATCATATTTCCAAATATTGTTTTGGTTCATTGTTGCAGTGAAGCTAAAATTAAAGTCTATGTATTTTCTCTGATATCCTTCCATTACTTTATTCCCTCATAACAATGCCCACGGCGTAATGGGTGACAAGCATTAAAATAAAATTGAATTTTCAATGCAAGAACTGGTACAAATAATCACATATTATTCAGTTCATTCATTGTCGTTGATTATCAGAGTTATTTTCATTGTATGATCACGTTAAATTCACTTAAATAATCACAGTACAATTCTCACCTCTATAGATATGTCGAATGAATGTCAAATTATTCTTATTTCAAGTAAAACCAAATTTACATTTTGCTCTATTTTATTCCAGGAATGACAGGATGTGTTACATTATTATGGGAAACAGGAACAAGTGAAGGTGGTGACTCTTAGACGTGAGGCCTTAAAGCCAAAGGGCCAGGTGGTAGTTACAGTTGGGGGAGGTACCTAGTGCCCCGCTCTCCTCAGAAAGCAGTGAGGATGGTGACACTGACTGGAACGGGTTGGATGGTGAAGCACCCACGTATGGACAGAGGGACGACAATGGGTGGGATGACCCACCGCCCTATAAGGCCCAGAAGGCCCTGTCTATGGCTCAGCTGTGCATCAAAGCTCAACTTAGACAGTAGGGATCAACAAAGGGAACTGACAGAAACCAAACCGAACCATTTATCCAGCTGAACGACAGATGTTGGTGAATGAACACCCAGCCTGATAGAGAAATGGTAATAATGGGCCTTATTGGGAGAATATGGATGAATTAGTAGAGGTACACAGTCTCACCGAAGATGATGTACGGACCCTCCCTCGGGCCAAGATGCCCTGACGTATACAGCAGAATCTGTCCCTGCAATGAGGAGGGTGAGGGTGAGAGTCGGTTCCCCCAATGGACAGCCGATCAGTGGCTCCAGGCATTTACAGATATTACAGGGACACACTGGGGAGGGGACAGGCTGAATGGGCTAAAATAACTTTGGTGACTCAGAGAAAAAAGGGTAATATCGAGGATCATACAGAAAGGAAGCCTGAGGTGTGTAAGGACCACGGGGGATTACCAAACCCCAACCTGTGATGATGAAATCGGTTTGATGAATTTTACAAGATGACATGGGACCCTCTTTAACTGTAATTATAAACATGGGACTCCCAGTGGGAGATAATTCTAACCACATTCTGAATTGGGCCATGAGAGCTGAGGCAAACACAGAAACACAGTGGAATAGCTGCAGTACAGGGAGGGTATTCAGACCCACAATGTTACAAGGGAAGCAGGAAAGGGCACATAGACAAGAAATGTCGGCACAGAGAGGGAGATAGGTGTTCATATTGTGAGTGGCCTGTGTTCACGTAGGTATATGCATAGCCCATAAATATTCATTGATGCGCTGTTAAGGGGCCAACACTTTCATGATTCTAACACCGGAGCATCTTTGTCTTTTATGCCTCACCCGACAACTCAAATCCTCCAACCCTAACAACATCCTTGTAAGTCTTTTTTGAAACCTTTCAAGTTTCACAGCTCCCTTCTGATAGGAGGCAGGCTAGAACTGCACACACTATTCCAAAAGTGGCCTAACGAATGTCCTGTACAACAACATGACCTCCCACATCCTGTACTCAATGCTCAAACCAATAAAGGAAAACATACTGAACACCTTCTTCATCATCCTATCTGCCTGCAACTTGACTTGCAAGGACTATGAACCTGCAGTCCAAGCTCTCTTTGTTGCGCAAACGTCTCCAGGGCCTTGTCATTCAGTGTACAAGTCCTGCCCTGATTGGCTTTTCCAAAATGCAGCACATCACATTTACCTAAATTAAACCCCATCTGATCAATATCTTATTGTAATCTGAGGTAACCTTCTTCATTATCCACACCCCTCCAATTTTGAATGACCTGTAAACTCATTTATGATACCAAATTATTTAAATGAATGACGAAACAAATCCAGAAATAAATATCAATTTCTCGGAGTTTGAATGTGCTCTGTGTAAATCCTGCCCAATGACTCTGTACCAGAGAAAGGCTGCACATGCGCCTGGCTGCACCTTGCCCCCGACAAAGCTGGTGGCTCCACATGTGTCCAGAGAATTCTTGCCCCGAATAAAGATGGCGGCACACACTCATACCTGCTGCCACACTGAGGCAATTCCCCGTTTACTGAAAACACGAGACTGGGACGTTCAAATTTGTATTTTCAGACGTGCACATTTTGTTTGTAAAACCTCTCCACTCATACAGAATCGCTCTCACCTCCTCCGGTTCCACAGACAGCCTTGATGATTTTTGTGGGTACCTATTCTCTGCCTGGTTACTCGTTTGTCCTTAGTGTATTTGTACAATCACTCTGGATTCTCCTTAAGCCTATTTCCTGAAGCTATCTCATGTCCCCTTTTTGCCCTCCTGGTTTACCTCGAGTATACTCCTACTGCCCCTATACTCCTCTAGGGATTCACACAAACATAGCTCTCTGTACCTGCCATATGCCTCCTTCATTTTCTTGACCAGGCCCACAATATCTTTCGTCAGGCAGCATTCTTTATACCTACCAGCCTTGGCCTTAACAGGAACATACTGTCTGTGTACTCTCATTGTCACAGGCCTATGGAAGCAATGGCAGATGAGGATACAGAAGCAATCATTCTCAGTAAAGAGGTAATGTTGGGAAAGATAACAGCCTGAAGGTAGATGGGGATCCAGGCTCTGGTGGAATGCATCCCAGGGACTAAAAGAGATGGTTGGGGTGGGTGGGGGGCGGAGTAACAAATAGACCTTGTGATAATTCACTAAAATTTGTTGGATTCTGGGATGGTTTTGACAGACTGGAAGCTGCAAATATGGTGCCACTATTTTTCAAAAAGGACCCGTTAGCTTAACTTCTGTAGTGGGGAAAATGCTTGAATCTCTCAAGGAAGTAGTGGTGAGATATCTGGTTAGAAATTGTCTCATTGAGCAGACACAGCATGGATTCATGAAAGGCAGGTCACATTTACTGGAATTATTTGAGGATACGACGAGTGCGTTGGACAAGGTGGACTCGGTGGATGTGGTGTACATGGATTTCCAGAAGGTATTCGATACGTTGCCACACAAAAGGCTGCTGAATAAGGTAAAAATGCATGGCATTGTGGGTAAGGTATTATCATTGATACTGGATCAGTTAACTAACAAAAAATAAAGAATGGGAATGAACGGGTGTTTGGATTAATGTTGGCACTCCAACTGTTTGCAATTTACACAAATGTTTTGAGTTGAGGACCAAGTGTACAGTGTCAGAGTTCATATTTGATACAAAGATGAGGTAGAGCAATGTCTACAGAGGCCACTGTCAGTCTGCACAGGGATACAGATAGGTTAAGTGAGTGGGTAAGGGTCTGGCAGATGGAGTTCAATGTTGGGATATGTGAGGTCATCCATTTTGGTGGAACTAACAGCAAACTGGATGATGAAATGGTGAAAACCTGCAGCAGGCTGCTGTGCAGAGGGATCTGGGTGTCCTTGTGCATGAATCACAGGAAGTTGGTATGCAGGTGCAGCAGGTAATTAAGGCAGTGAAGGGAATATTGTCCTTCATTGCTAGGGTGATGGTTATGCTGCAGCTGTACAGGGTGCTGGGGAGGCCACACCTGGAGTACTGTGCACAGGTTTGGTCCCCTTACATTAGCAAGGATGTACTGACACTGGAGGGAGTACAGAGGAGGTTCACTAGTTTGAGTTGGGAGTTGAGGGTTGGTGTATGTGGAGAGATTGAGAAAACTGGTTCTATAGTCATTGTAATTTAGAAGAATGGGAGGTTGGAGAAGAAAAAATAAAATTATGAAGGGAGTAGATAAGATAGAAGCAGGGAGGCTATTTCCACTGAGGGCGGGTCAAACTACAGAGCATTACCTCAAAATAAGGGGGAGCAGGTTTAGGACTGAGTTCAGGAGGATCTTCTTCAGCTAAAGGGTTGTGAATCAGTGGAATTCCCTGCCGAGTGCAGCATTTGACGTTATCAACTTGAATGCCTTTAAGGCAAAATGTAGATTTGTGAACAGGAAAAGAATTAAGGGTTATGGTGAGAGAGCAGGAATGTGGAGCTGAGGCCATGAAAAGATCAGCCCTGATCTTATTGAATGGCAGAGCAGGCTTGAGGGGCCAGATGAAAGTTCTTGCCTTGTGCCATCAAAATTGGCCTTTGTCCAATTCAGAACCTTAACTTTTAGATCTGGTATATTATTTTCTGTAACTATTTTAAAACTAGTAGAATTATCAGAGAATTCCAAACAGTGTGGAAGCAGGTCATTCAGCCCATCACATTGATACTGACCTGGAGAGCCTCCTAACCTCCCCCTGTAACATTGCATTTCCCAGGGCCACCCAACCTACACATCCCTGAACACTATGGGCAATTCAACCTGGACAATCCACCCAACCTGCACATCCCTGAACACTGTGGGCAATTCAACCTGGACAATCCACCCAAACTACACATCCCTGAACACTATGGGCAATTCAGCCTGGATAATCCACCCAACCTACACATCCCTGAACACTATGGGCTATTCAGCCTGGATAATCCACCCAACCTACACATCCCTGAACACTATGGGCAATTCAGCCTGGATAATCCACCCAACCTGCACATCCCTGAACACTATGGGCAATTCAGCCTGGATAATCCACCCAACCTGCACATCTTTGGACTGTGGGAGGAAACGAGAGCACCCGGACGAAATCCTTGCAGAAAATCCCAATAAGGTGATTATCCCTTTCTTATTTCCCAGTTCCACCTAAACAACTTCACTGGGCGTACTCCCAGGAATATCTTCCCAAAGCAAAAACATAATGCTATCCCGAATCAAAAATGCCACTCCCCCTCCTCCCTTGTCCCCTTTCTATTCTTCCTATAGCATCTATACCCTGGAATATTAAGCTGCCAGTCCTATCCATCCCTGAGTGATGCCTCTGTAATTGCTATAATATCCCAGTGCCATGTTCAAAACCATACCCTGAGCTCACCTGCCTTCCCTGTCAGGCCTCTTCTATTGAAGTAAATGCAGTGCAACTGCTCAGTCCGACTTCATTCTGTGCCTTGCCCTTGCCTGCCTTGACTATTTGACTTCGGAACTGTACCAGCCTCAGACATACCTCTATTCTCACTATCTTCTTGGGTTTACACCCACTCCCTCACTGGTTTAATGCCTCCCGAGTTTCACCAGCAAGTCTCCCTGCCTAGATATTAGACACCTTCCAATTCAGGTACAATCCATCCTTCTTATGCAGGTCAACTCTACTCCAGAGGAGATCACAATGATCCAAAAAACGTGAATCCTGTTCCTCTGCACCAGCTCCTTAGCCACTCATTGAGCACCTCCTCCTCCTCCTCCTCTGTAACATGGACATTTTTCAAGATGTTACCATTTATTTCCCCACATTCTATATCTCCCATGTACTTCCTCACAGTAAACACGAATGCAAAACACTTGTTTCCTATCTCACCCATCGCCTGCAGCTCCACACAATGGCTGCCTTGCTGATCTTTGAGGGTCTCTATTTTCTCCCTAGTTAGCCTTTTGTTCCTCATGTATTTACAAAAGCCCTTTGGATTATCCTTAACCCTATTTGCCAAAGCTATCTCACGTCCCATTTTTGCCTCCTAATTTCCCTCTTAATTATTATCCTACCGCCTTTATACACAAAAATTTTTTGGGTTTGAATAAATGCAAAATATAACATCCTGACAAAACAAATGAGGGCAGGACTTACACTCAATAAAAGTAGGGCCTTGAGTAGTGATATGGAACCAAAGAGACCGAAGGCTTAACGTCTTTGAAGTTTGTGTTACATGTAGACAGGGTGGTTAAGAAGGTGCTTAGCACACTTACCTTCATTATTCAGACCTTTTAGTCCAGGAGTTGGGACGTTATGTTGAGGATGCACAGGGCGCTGGGGAGGCCTCTTCTGGAATACTCTGTCCAGTTCAGGTGGTGCTGTTATAGGAAGGATATTAAATTGGAGCAGGTTCAGAAGAGATTTACCAGCATGTTGCCATGAATGGAGGGATTGTGTTGTAAGGAGAGGATGGATAGGCTGGGAATTTTTTTCACTGGCATGCACGAGGTTGAGGGGTGACCTTATTAGAGGTTTACAAAATCAGAAAGAGTGTATAGCTGGGGGGAGGGGGGGTATTCAAAACTGTGGTGCATTCATTTTGAGAAGAAATTAGAAAGATTTCAGAAAAGACATTAGGGTTTTAAAAAAAATTATACGTGTGAAATGAACTTCCAGAGGAAGTGGTAGCTGTGAATACAATTACAATATTTAAAAGACATTCAGATAAGTACATAAATAGGAAATATTTGGATGGATGTGGACCAAGCGGAGGCAGGTACAATTAATTCAGTTTGGAATTATGGTCGGCATGGACTGGTTGGCCCACAGGGCCTGTTTCCTTGCTGTATAACAATATGATTCTCATCCTCACTAACTCTAAATTCCTCCATCCTCAACTCTCCCGATCACTGTCACTTCATCCAGCCTCACAACTCTTGCTGATTTATATAATTCCTCACCAGCTACAGAACGCTCCCTATCTCATGTCCTCCAGTTTCTCAAATCTCTGCGATATGTGCCTTTCTTTAGTTCCAGCCTTGAGGATGCCCTCATTCACTCCGATTGGTTGGAGGACAAACTGGTACGACCTGGTCCTCCAGTACTGCCCTCTGCCCCCTATTGGCCTGCGCTGACATCAATCATCGGGGCCCATTGTGAGGTGAGTGGTGGGATCCTCCCTCTCTCTGCCCTGGGATGAGCTTCAACATTCACAGTCAATGGGGCAGTATCACAGAGCACAGGGGCTGGGGCTATTCAGCCCATTTGGGATGTACCCTCTCCCTCTGGAGATGCTGCAAATCTGTCCCAATTCCCTTCCCATTTGCCCATAGCCCCCCAAATCTTCCCTTAAAAAGTAAAATTCCAAATCTGTTTATGAATAACTGCTGAGTCTGTGTCCAGCTGCCATTCAGACTGTTCCAGATACTCAGAACTTACTGAATAAAATAATGTTCACATATTCACTTTATTTGCCAATTACCTGAAAATAGTTACTAAAATTGTGACTTTGTTAACAATTCCCCTCTCTCTGCAGATTAGATATCCTAGAAACAAATTTGCACCTGGTCAAAATCACTGCTTAACCTTCTCAGCTCCAAGGACAATTATCTGTGCTTCTGCTAGCTCTCCACAAAAGAGGAACACATCTTATTTTCATTTATTAGTGTCATAGAGATGTACAGCACAGAAACAGACCGTTGGTCCAATTGGTCCATGACAACGAGGAATCCTCAACAAACGGAGCCCCATTTGCCAGCTATTGGTCCGTATCATTGGAAACTCTTCCTATTCACGTACCCAATCAGATGCCTTTCAATGTTGTAATTGTATCAGCCTCCACTACTTCATCTGGCAGCTCATTCCACACATACACCACACACAGCTTGAAAACTTTGCCCCTTAGATCCGTTTTTAATCTTTGCCCTCTCAACGTAAGCCCATGTGACCTTGTTTTGAACCCACCTAACTGGGGGGAAAAGACCCTGGCTGTTCACCTTATCAGTGTGCCTCATGATTTTATAAATCTCCATGAAGTCACCTCTCCAGGGAAATTAACCCTGGCCTATTCAGCCTCTCCCTGTAGCCCAAATCCTCCAACCCTAGCAAAGTCTTTGTAAATCTTGTCTGAACTCTTTCAAGATTCACAACATCCTTTCCAGAACAGGGAATTTCAAACTTAAAACATAATTCCTGAAATGGCTTAATCAATGTCCTGTCCAACCACAATTTGACGTCCCAGCTTCTGTACTCAATGCATTGACCAATAAATATAAGCATACCAAACACCACCTTCACTAGTCTGCCTACCTGTGACTCTACTTTCAAGGAACAATGAACCTGCACTCCATGGTCTCTATGTTCAGCAACATTCCCAAGGACTGTTAAGTGTACAAGTCCTGCTCTGATTTGCCTTTCCAAAATCCAACAGTTTACATTTGTCTAAATTGAACCCGGTCTGCCATTCCTCACTCCAATGGCCCAACTGGTTAAGATTCTGTTGCATTCTGAACTAACCTTCTTCATTGTCTACTAAACCTCCAATTTTGGTGTCTTCTGTAAACCCACTGACCATATCTCATATATTCACATCCAAGTCATTTATTTAAGGATCCATATCCATTCCTGCAGGACAATGCTGCTCACAGGCCTCCAGTCCGCAAAGCAACCATCCATCACCACCCTCTGCCTCCTACCTTCAAGCCAGTATTGTAGCCAAATGGCTAGTTCTCCCAACATTTCATGTTATCTAACCTTGCTAACCAGTCTACTTTGTGGAACATCATTCAATGTCCATATAGACAACGTCCACAGTCTGCCTTCATCAATCATCTTTGTCACATCTTCAAAAAAACTCAATCAAGTTAGCGAGAGAGAATTTCCCACACGCAAAGCCAGGTTAACTATCCCTAATCAATCCTCGTCTTTCCAAATACATGTAAATCCTGTCCCTCAGAATCCCTTCCAACAACGTACCTACCACTGACGTTAGGTTGACTGTTCTCTTGTTCCCTGGCCTTTCCTTACCACCTTTTTAAATAATGGCACACATCTTCCAGCACCTCCCCTGTCACAAACAATGATATAAATAACTCAGGGAGGGGCACTGCCATCACCTTCCTAGCTTTCCACAAATTTCTGGGATACACCTGATCAGGTCCCAGGGATTTATCCACCTTGCTACTGTTTAAGACATCCAAGTACTTCCTCCTCTGTAATATAGACACTTTTCAAGTTATCACTATTTATTTCTCCAAACTCTCTAGAATAGAATAGCATAGTATTTCTCCCACCTCCTGTTGTTCCAAAAATGGCCTTGTTGATCTTTAAGGGGTCCTATTCTCTGTCTGGTTATTATTTTATCCTTAAAGTATTTGTAGAATCTCTTTGGATTTTCCTTAAACTATTTCCTAGAGATATTTCAAGTCCCCTTTTTGCTCACCTGATTACCCCCGAGTATATTCCTGTAAAAACGTGATCCTGTACTCTCAATTCAGCCGCCTCTGCCATATCTGCTCCCAGGAGAAGCAATTCCACTCCAGGACATCCCAGAAAGGTTTCCTCTTTCAAGGACCGCATTTCCCTCCCACTTGATCAACAATGCACTCCAACGCATATCCTCCACTTCCTGTATCTCCGCCTTCCCCCCACCCCTCCAACAACAATAAGAATATAATCCCCCACTCCTCACCTGCCACCCACTAATCTCCAGTCACCTCTGCTATGTCCGCTACCTACAGTCAGACCCCACCACCAGGGATATATCTCCCTCCCCAGCCCTTTCTATCTTCCGCAGAGACCATGGGATCTTTGGTGCTGATGTGCAGACCCACGGATACCTCAGTCACTCACCCTGCCAAATGGCCAAGTGAGATTATCACTAGATGCATAATCCAGACACCCAGATAACGTTCTGGGGCCCAGGGTTTGATCCCGTCACGGCAGTCAATGGAATGTGAATTCAATAAAAATTTGGAATTAAGAATCTATTAAAGACCATGAATCCATTGTTGATTATTACAAAAAAAACTCATCAGATTCACTAATATCCTTCAAGGAAGGAATCTGCCATCCTTACCTGGTCTGGCCGACATGTGACTCCAGACCCACAGCAATGTGGTTGACTCTTTACTGCCCTTTGGGTCCAGCCAGTGATACCCTCATCCTGTGAATGAATAACAAAGAAGGTCAAGTCTTGTACACAACCATACTATTCTTACAGATAAGTGATCTCTTAGTAAATTTGCTTCTCAACTCCCTGCTGACTATTGGGGAAGTGGGGGGGGGGGGGCGGTCAATAGTACCATCCCAATAAGGAGATCATCCCTTTCTTATTTCTCAGTTCCACCTGTATAACCTGCCTGGATGTACTCCCATGAATACCCTTTTGAAGCCCAGCTGTTGTGTTACCCCTTATCAAAAATACCTCCCCCCCTGCTCTGTTGCCCCCTTTCTATCCTTGCTATAGCATCTATACAGTGGAACATTAAGCTGCTGGTCCTATCCATCATTAAGTCATGCCTCTGTAATTGCTATAATATCCCAGTGCGATGTTCAAAACCATACCCTGAGCTCCTCTCCCGACCTATCAGGCCTCCTGCATTGAAATAAATGCAGTGTAACTGCGCATTCTGTGCCTTGCCCTTGTCTGCCTTGATTGTTTGACGTCTGAGCTGTACCAGCGTCAGACTGAGCTCTTCCCTCACTCTCTCTCTGGGTTTACCCACATTCCTTCACTGGTTTAATGCCTCCTGAATAGAACTGTTCCCTTCCAGTGCCAGTACAATCCATCCTTCTGATGGACGTCAATTCTACCCCACAACAGATTCCAATGATGCAATAATGTGAACTCTTCTATTCCCATGTCATTGATACCAATACACAACAGCCTCCCCTCAAAATGGTTATTCTCCCCTTTAAGAATATTCTGCTCCCTCTCTAAGACATCCTTATACAAAAATTACACATTCCAATAATAAACCTTACACTCATCAGGTCAGCATAAAAGGATTACAGGACACATTGAAGGTTTGGGGAGACATTTTGAGAGAATGCGATGATTCAAAGGAGAATTTTTAAGCAACAAATGGGATTGATCTGTAACACAATACTCACACACACAATGCGAATATACAGATCCTGATATACTGAGTAATTCAATCAGAGTTTAGCAGAATATTTACTGAGATTACCATCTGAATGTCCACCTGTAATATCCTGTAATACAAGTTTATAAAATCTGTCACTATCAGTTCAAGTTAGAAACTCACACCACCCCCTCCTCGTGGCCCAGGATTACTGTACATATTACCCTAGAGGACATCAGCAGTCAACTCAGGGGGAAATCTGTGGGTTTCTAGGAGATTCCAACTTGAGATCTCATGTGACTGAACACAGAAGTTTTTTGACACATTGGAGAAAATGATCCAAGCGTCAGTGAGATATGTGGAACAAGAATGACTTTCTTTTCTTTCATTCCGTGCTGTGAAAGGCTAATGCCTAACGATGGGCAAGTTGTCTCCATCCTGACCAATGGGTAGGAAGATCCTCTCAATCACTCCAAAGCGTATCCCTAAAAAGATAGCAACTCTGCCTGCTTCCCACTGCCCAGTGCTCCCAGTAAATGTTTGGAAGAATGTGAAGGGGGGATATCTCCTAGAAAAGGCACAACTGTAAAGGTCTAAGAGGATTATGAAAAGGGAGAGATGCACAGGAGAAGGAGGCAACAAGTTGCCAGATGGGGTGTAACTTGGGAAAAATGGTATGTTGCTCATTTTGGAGGAGATAATAAAAGAACAAAGTACTATTTAAATGGTGGAAACTGTAGAAAGCTGCACAACAAAGGGACCGGGGGTAATTGTTCAGGAAACACGGAAAGCTACCACACAGTTACAACAGGGAATCAGGAAGGGGAATCGAATGTTTTGTTTCAAAGGTTTTCATTATTAGAGTTTGGAGTCTCTACCTGAGAGTAACGTGTGGAAGTGCTGGTGAGACCACCATATCTGCAGTAATGAGAGCAGTTTTGGTCCCTTTAGATAAGGAAATGTGTCACTTTATTGGAGGCATTTCAGGGAAGATTCAATGAGATGATCCCTGGTTTGGAGGGATTATCTTTTAAATAAAGGCTGAAAAGGTTGGGACTCTACTCACTGGATTTTGGAGAAAGAGAAGTGATCTCATTGAGACAGATGGGATTCTTAAGGGGTTTGACAAGATAAATACTGAGAGGATGTGTCTGAGGGTAAATACTGAGAGGGGAGTCTGAAACCAGATTATGAGTCACGGACTCAAGGGTTCTGTTTTGGATTCAAGTTGAAGGCGACACAGACGCGGGTACGGGGTTTCAGTAGCAATGGAGCTGGGGTGAAGTGGAGAAAAGCAACGTTTAAGAGATTGGAATTCCTGGTGTTTGTGATTGTGTGGATGTCTGATCAGAAGGTCACCTTGGGGTCAGATATAACAGCAATATTGTGAAGAGTGTCGTTCTGCCTCAGAGATTTCCCAGTGAGAGGGAGGGGCTCAGCAGAAAGGCAATGGGTTTAAGCGTGACAATGTTTCATTGGAGGAAACTGCAGCTAATCGAGTAGTGGGAATGTGATAAGCAGTTTGATAACTGAGTAACAGTGGAGTAATGGAGAGGGATGATGGGGAGGGAGAGCTGGGCATCGTCAGTGTACATGTCAAACCTAACACAGTGTTTTTGGATGCTATCACCTCCTGGCACTATGTACGTGAGATACAGGAGAGACCAAGGATAGATCGTTGAGGGACACCAAATGCAAGGAATTCAGAAAGGAAAGGGAGAGTGGATATGGAGCAGGATTTTCCAACAACGGTGAGGTCAAATAGTAGTTTTTCACAGAATGGGAGAGAAAGACATAACCAGAAAAAAGACCAACAGACAGAACAACGAACAAGGAACAATATCTATAAATTGGCGAGCGGGAGTGATGAGGCGGCAGTGGAGGAAAGAGAGTTGGAAAGTGAGTTTTGTGAGATTAGGGTAAAGGGTCAAGGTGAGCTCTGATAAGGCTTGACAAGAGACTGGAGAAAGATGTAGGTTTAGGACATAAACCAGGACCACCACGTGAGGCAGTTTGGCTCAGTGGGCTAGTGGGAGGGAGAGAAACAGCAGATTGGATTCTCTCAGTCTTAGAGATAGAGAAACTCGATGTGCTCCTCACTCGTTGTTGGAGGGGAGGATGGGGGAGACAGGATGATGGACAGTGTTTTACAAAGAAACAAAATCACGGTTAGTGATTTTAAAATGAGTGAACAAACCTGATGTATTTAGCTTTTACCCAGAATATTAAAACAAACGACTGAAGACCTGATTCGAATCCCATCTTGGCAGATGGTGGAATCTGAATTCAAGAAAAAAAAAACAACGTATTAGGAATCTCCTGATCTCCATGAAACCATTGTCAATGGCGAAAAAAATCCTGCCAACCTGATAGCGGCCCAGCCAGCTACTCACTGTATTAATCACTGCAAAGTCTCAACACAGGAATGAAACTAACACGGCTCTCTTGATGGTGCAACGTCCTCCTCACTGATATATGGTTTTTTGGGCCAAAACGTGGAGAGCTGTCTCACAGACTAGTCAAGGAACAGCCTGACATAGTCATACTCACGGAATCATCCCTTACAGACAATGACCAGACACCACGATCACCATCCCTAGATATCGAGAGTGTGGTGCTGGAAAAGCACAACAGATCAGGCAGCATCCGAGGAGCAGGAGAATCGACGTTTCAAGACTAAGCCCTTCATCAGCCTGACCTGCTGTGCTTTTCCAGCACCAGACCCTTGACTCTGATCTCCAGCATCTGCAGTCTTCACTTTCTCCTGAAATCTCTGGATATGTCCTGTCCAACCGGCAGGACAGACCAGGCAGAGGTGGTGGCACATTGGTCTACAGACAGGGAGGATTTGGCCTGGGAGGACACAGCATTGACTCCGGAGACCAGTCGGTCTCATGGCTCCTGCTGATTACCACGTACCGTCCTCCCTTGGCTGATGGATCAGTTCTCCTTCATTTTGAACAACACTTGGAGGAAGCACTGAGGAAGTAAAATGGTGTCAAATGTACTCTGGGTACAGGATTTCAATGTCCAATATCGAGACTTGGTATGCAACAGAATTACTGACTGAGCTGGCCAGGTCCTAAAGGGTATAGCTGCTCAACTGAGTCTGCAGCGGGTGGGGAGGGAACCAACAAGAGGGAAAAACATATTGATCTCATTGTTATGAATTGACCAGCTGCAGATATATCTGTCCATGACAGTATCAGTACGAGCGACCATCACACATTCCTTTTGGAGACAAAGTCTTGCCTTAAAGTTGAGAAAAACCTTCATTGTGTTGAGTGGCACTATCATCGTTCTAAATGGGATAGACTTTGAAGAGATGTAGGATCTCAAACTGGGTATCTCCGAGGCACTATGGGACATCAACAGCAGCAGAACTGTACTCCAGCACAATCTGTAATCTCATGGGTTTGTAAATCCCGCTCTCACCCATCACAATGGGCAGGAAAGGAGGGCATGCCAAGAGCAGCACCAGGCATACCTAAAAAATGAAGTGCCAACCTGGTGAAGCTACCAAACAGAACTACCTGCATATCAAACGGCATCAGCAGCAAGCAACAGAGCTAAGTGATCCTACATCCAGTGGAACAGATCGGAGCTCTGCAGTTCTGCCACACCCAGTTGTGAACGGTGATGGACAATTAAACAACTCACTGCAGGAAGCATCACAGATATCCCCACCCTTACTGATGGAGGAGCCTCACACACCATGCACCAGATAAGACAACAGCATTTGCAGCAATCTTCAGCCAGAAGTGCAAAGTGGGATGATCCATCTTAACCAGTGGTTTCTAACATCACAGATGTGAGTTTTAAACCAGTTCGATTCAGTTTGAATAACATCAAGGAATGGTTAAGTAGTGCAAAGGCTACATGCCTTGCAAATATTCTGGCAATAATACTGATGGTTTGTGCTCCAGAACTTGCCACCCACCAAGCCACGTACCGCTCCAGCACTGGCATCTACCGACAATGTGGAACATTGCCCAGGGATGTTCAACACAAAAATACAGGGCAACCCAACCCAGGCAATTTCCATCTATCAGTCTACACTCGATCAGCAGTAAAGTGATGGAAGATGTCATCAACAGGGCTACCAAGCAGCAGCTGCTCAGCAACAGTCAGCTGAGTGACACTCCTTTTAGGCCCCACCAGGGCCACTCAGCTCCCGATTGTGTTACCGCCCTGATTCACAACCTGACAACCAGGTGAATCCCAGAGATGAGGTGAGGTCAGTGTGACAATTCAGTCCCACTCCAAGATCACTAATTCTAGCTGATTCCACCCTCATCTCAGCTCATATACTGAAACTCTCATCCTTTGTGTGTTATCTCCAGACTTCATTTTCCAAACACACTCAGGGCCAGCTTCCAACATTCAATCTCCCTGTAATCTCAAGAAAGTCTAAATCTCTGCTTGTTGATTCATCAAAAGGCTCCTAATTAGAATCAACAGCATACAGCCATAGAGATGTACAGCAAGGAAACAGACCCTTCGGTCCAACCCGTCCATGCCGACCAGATACCCCAACCCAATCTAGTCTTACCTGCCAGCAGTTGGCCAATATCCCTCAATTTAAAATTCTCACACATGATTTAATTCCTGGCTGTGATAATCCCTAGCTCCCTGCACCACACACACTTTGAGACCTCGACAACCCATTTTCTTCGAGACTCCAAACCATTTGTTAATTCATTACTTCACCTGTGTGGCTGTTTCTACAGTTGCTGAAGCAGCTTGATCTGAAATTCGCAGCCAAAACCTCACAGGTCTGCTTTCCACCTTTAAGACATTCCTCAAAACCTGCTTTTTGGCAATGTTTTTGGTCACCTGACCTCATATCTCCATCTCTGGCCTTATATCTAAAGTTCTCAATAGTATTTTTGTGAAATTATAAGCATGATAATAGAAATACAAACAGTTGTTGATTTGGACATTATTTTCAAATCATCATCACTGTTGCTGAATTAATACTCTGTAATGTCTCTTATCCAACCACATTGTAGGAGCACCTTCACCACACAAACTGCAGCTGTACAAGAAAGTCAAACATCACCCTCTCCACAGGCAAAAGGGCTTTGGCATTAATCACTGGTATCTGTGGAAGTAGAAACACAGTTAATGTTTCAGGGAGGGCAAAACGGATTACAGGGAATGAAAATGGTGCAGAATGAGATAGTCAGAATTGGAAGGAAAATACACTTGCTTGTTGGAAAAAAGAATTCTTGACTGTCAAAAATATTCAAGAATAAAGTAATCTGATAATAGAGCAGCACATGGTCAGGGGATGGAACGCAGTGAAAAACCCTTTGTCTATAAATTACATTCGAGACTGACGAAGCTATATATTGACAAAGTGGTCATGAGGGAGCCCAGAGGTGAATCAGAGCAGTATTGGCTGCTCTGATCCCAATGATTCGAGACTAGAGAAAGGCTGCACATGCGCCTGGCTGCACCTTGCCCCCTACAAAGATGGCGGCGGTGCACGTGTCCAGTGAATCGTTGTCCCGAATACAGACGGCGGCGCTCACTCAGCCCTGGAGCCGCGCTGCGGCCATTCCCCATTTACTGCAAACACGGGACTGGCACGTTCAAATTTGTGTTTTCCGACGTGCACAATTTGTTTGTAAAACCTCTCCGCTCATAGCAACACAGTTTTTCTCCCGTTTCCCTGTTTATTTCTTTCCTTCCCGTATCCTTTCTCTCCATAACTTCCCGAACATTCATTACAGCAACTCTGCGCCGCGCGCGAGGGTGATCACATGGTTTAGTTTAGCTCCGCCCTTCATTTAATTTGATTGGTTGGAGGACCAACATCCCGCTCGGTCCTCCAGATCCGCCCACCGAACTTTCATTGGTCCGGTGCTGACATCAATCACCCGCGGGAAACTTTATTGGCTAGAGCATGCGCAGTGCGTTCTGCTTCAGCTGATATGCTGGGTAATGTGATAGGAGAGTTTCCTGCGACTAAGGGTTCCCTTTGTGTGAGCTCTGCAGTAGATTTCCTTTATTCATGGAGGGAATTGCCTTCCTACTCATGACTGTATCGCTGTGATTGATGAATCAATGCCATCTGAATCAGTACATAAACACCCCATTTTCACTGTTTTTCACAACATCTGAGATCTTTAGCACATTGTATCACGGTCTTCTTTGGAAACAAAAAAAACATGAAATGGAGCCTCAAGGAATCGGAGCAGGAGTCAGGCATTCATCACCTTCAGCTTGTTCCCCCATTCTATCAGATCATGGCATGGCCAACCCAGACCTCAACACCTCTTTTATGCTTGATCCGCATAGTCCTCAACTGCTCAATATTTCAAAAATCTATCTGCCCTCTTTTAAAATAAATTGCGATAGAATCACAGATTCCCTACTATGTAGAAACAGGCCCTTCAGCGCAAGAAGCCAGAACAACCCTCCGAAGAGTAACCCAACCATTCCCCTCCCACATTTAACTTTCACAATTGTCTGGATGAGAAAATTCTAGTCATTCACTGAGGGTAAAAAATCTTTACTTTTTCTAAAATGAATGTTCCCTTATGTAATGTCCTCTGGTTTGAGACTTCACTGGTGCTAGAAGATCGAGTCAACATCTACCCTGTCAAGCTCCTCAGAATCTTGTTTCCATAAGATCACCCCTGCTTATCTATTCTTGATGGGTCAACCCTTTTATCCTCAAAGCAACTAAGTGAATCTTTTTTGAATGGTCTCCGATGTTAGTTTATCCTTTATTAAATATGGGAGCTAACATTGTATACAGTACTCCAAGTGAGGACTCAGCAACAGCCAGTGTGGTTAACCAATCCTCAGTCCATGCTAATACATTTCGCCGATACCATGAGCTCCTAAATTGTGCAATTAACTTTTAGGTAGCACCTCATCATTTACATTTTTAAAATCCAAATACATAACATCATTGGATTGCCCTTTATCAGCCCTGCTTGTTGTCTCCTCAAGGAACTGTCGTAAATTTGTCAAATATAGTTTCTCTTTCACAAAACCCAGTCTACCATGTTTAATGATAAACTTTTCTAAATGTCCTGCAATTTCTTTTTTAATATTCGACTCTGTCGATTATTTCAATAGATTTGCTAAGTATGATTCCCCTCTCTTAAATTAATGCAGACTCTGTCCAATCCTGTCACTGTTCAGTAAGAAACTTGACTGTACTCCAATATAGTTAGTAAATGTATTTGTATTTATTTTTAACAATTGATTACTTATAAATGCTGGACCCATGCAATATCAATGAATTAATGACTCTGAATTTGGGTTATAATTTTTTTTTTGTAAATTCCTTTTCGTACTGTGTTATGCAGGCAGCACCAACTGATCACTCTTAATTGTGAGTAACTTTGAAAATAATATATTTTTAAAATGACATCATAAAATGCTGCCTCATTATTGTGCAAGGAGGATTTTGCATTCAATAGTTTGCAGATAAAATTGAACAGATGTTTGCTGCAATTTGGCCTGACTGCAGGTTACACCAAAGTGGCAACTCTGCTCTCAAATTCTTACTTGACACTGCCCAAGGCGATACTGATGGGACTTCACTTTGCCATTCTTGTTCACCAGCTTTATTTCCAGGTTTAATTCTATAATCATTCTAGAGCTTGTAATTTTAGACAACTTCTCTTTTAGGTACATATGTAAATATCACACAGAAATGTTGCACTGAATGGTACCAAATCTGAAATTAGTCTCTAATCTGACCCTTCTACATATGTATTGGCATAAGTCTATGCCATTAATCTTTCTGAAACCTGTGATTTCTGATGAAGGACTTATGCCCGAAACATCAACTCTCCTGCTTCTCGGATGCTGCCTGACTTGCTTTGCTCATTGGGGAAACTTGCAGGATCTGTAGAAGAACACGTGTTTCAGAGTGTATGCAATAAACCTGAACATTGTTTTTTTTTTACAGAGCTTGTGACCCGACTGGAGCAGCAATGAAGCTCGTATTGTTTTTTTAACTTCCGAGCTTGCCAAATTATTGTTGGTAAATGCAGGTGACTTTATCAAAGCACATTTCACATCCCAGCTAGGAATTTGGTCCCAATTCTATCAGTCCATCCATTCCTATGGATAACAGGTATTTTAAATGTCAGCACTCCAGTTAACTATTTGAATTGAATACTTCAGTGGTTACGTCCTCTTGGATTCTTAATTTCAAATTACTCAATGTGATTTTTTGTCCCCCCTGAATTTGCCAAGCACTGGGCAGTTCTGGAATATTCCAAATATTTACAATAGATGCATTTACACTGTTGAAGGCAACCTGGCAGATTTGAATACCATTCAGGTAGTCAACAACAATACATAAATAACTTTATGAATTGCTTACTGCTGACCAACAACGTAAGCCAAGTATTAGTGAAACCACAGATTGTCTCCCATGGATTCTCAAATCTAAACAGTGCATTCCAGATATGCTCACTATCACCATCTGGGAGCAGTCTCCCAAAGTGCTCCCAGAATTTAGAAAGCATACACACTGCCCTCCAAAGATAAATCTGCTGTCACAGGCTTCACTCTTATTGTATACAATGACATTTATTGTCCAGTTTTATAATATGACAAATGATTTTACAAACAATTTATAAAATACTTTAAATCCTGAAGAAATGTGATGTCAGCCCTTTGTAGAAGTAAATGGAAAGTGTGATGTTTGCTTGACCTTTGGCTCTATGTATCAGACTGAACTGAACCTTTACCAAGATGTGGGATGTTTCCCACACACCTTGTTTAAAAATGCAAAGATATGCTCTGAGATTTGAATGTTCAATCAGGTTTAATAAAAATCCTTCCAAAATTGAGTTTGATTTCAGCTCCTTTAAAGAGATATGCTCTTGGCCTTCAATTTTGTGATATGTGATCATTCTTTGGTAAAGGTGGCTGTGTGCAACACTGCAGGATGTTGTGCTGAAATGCCTAATTGGGTGGATGAGCTTTATCACTGGTGTAACTTGACTAATTTTGAGATAGAATATTATTGTGAGTTAAATCTTGTTTTTAAACTGAGACGTGCTTGTGTAACTCAAGTGTGGAAACTATGCTCATGTTTGCAATGAACCTTTCACTTTTGGAGATTAGTATTTTCCGATCTGTTTTGTAAATAAGGTTCACTATAGAAAGCACAGTGCTGGAGAACCACAGGTCCAGCAGCATCTCTGAGGGGAATAAAACATTGTAAGCTCCAAGTCTCATGACCATTTGTCCGTTCAGACAAAGAGTCACTGAAATTGAAATGTAACATTATTTTTCTCTTCACCGATGCCTTCAGAACTGCTGAGATTCTCCAGCACTTTGTTTCTGGGGTTCAGCTCTCCAGCACCTGCAGTTTATTGTTTTGTTATCGATCCTATGATTTGACTTGGGGAGCTAGAGGCAGCAACTGTGAACAACTAGAATAAAACTCCCCAACCACGGAAAACAAACCGGTTCTTTATACTTTGCAAAGCACGACTGTAAATAAGAAATGCAATTAAGCTAATTGCAAGAAGGCATACCACCGGCCTTGTCTCAAACTTGCTACTCATCTCTGAGGACTAATCTGTCAGAATTGTGTTTGCTCGCTTCCTTTGAGATCACAGTCCACAAATGTCCCAGTTCAACTTCCTGGGCCGGGCCCAGTCACCACATTGCAGTGGGGTGGGGAGCTTTGTGTCAGCCTTAATTTTTGTGAATAACAACATTGCAGGTTGAAGCTGACGGTTTTGACGAATATTGTGTCATCAAATTTGGAGGAAATCCTTCCGAATGTATTGATTAAGTGGACTGAGTCTGTTTACATGCAGCCCTGTTAGTAGTGCTGTCATATTCTCAGTTAAGAATCACACAACTCCAGGTTAAAATCCAACAGGTTTAATTGGAAGCACACTAGCTTTCAGAGCGCCGCTCCTTCATCAGGTGATTGTGGAGGGCACAATTCTGAGGCACAGAATTTATAGAAAAGATTTAGTGTGATGTAAGTGAAATTATCCATTAAAAAATTCCTTGATTGTCTGTTGAGTCTTTCATCTGTTCGAATACCATGATAGCTTCACTTCTTTCATGGGTAAATCACAAAACCTTTTTTTAAAAGTTGCATTCCTGACAGTGGCCCATCAAATCACTCATTGTATTAATCACTGCACAGTCTCAACAAAGGAATGAAACTGGATGCACTACATTACATCTACCAGTGCACTGGAAATTACAACCACACAATCAGCCATCTTGACCCTGCAACTTCTGCCTCACTGTGGGTCATCAACAGCAGCAGAACTGTTAGGAATAAAAGAATGACTAGGGTAGGAATAGGTCCAATCAAGGATAGTAATGGGAAGTTGCGTGTGGAGGCTGAAGAGATTGGGGAGGCACTGAATGAATACTTTTCGTCAGTATTCACTCAGGAACAGGACATTGTTGTCGATATGAACACTGAGGCACGAATAAGTAGAATGGATGGCTTTGAGATATGTAGAGAAGAGGTGTTGGAAATTCTGGCAAGGGTGAAAATAGATAAGTCCCCTGGGCCTGATGGCATTTATCCTAGGATTCTCTGGGAAGCAATGGAGGAGATTGCAGAGCCATTGGCCTTGATTTTTGTGTCCTCTTTGTCGACAGGAGTAGTGCCAGAGGACTGGAGGCTAGCAAACGTGGTTCCCTTGTTCAAGAAGGGGAGTAGGGATAATCCTAGTAACTATAGGCCAGTGAGTCTCACTTCTGTTGTGGGCAAAGTCTTAGAGAGAATTGTAAGGGATAGGATTTATGCACATCTGGATAAGAATAATGTGATCAAGGATAGTCAGCATGGTTTTGTGAAGGGCAGGTCGTGCCTTATTGAATTCTTTGAGAAGGTGACTAAGGAGCTAGATGAGGGGAAAGCGGTAGATGTGGTATATATGGATTTTAGTAAGGCGTTTGATAAGGTCCCCCATGGTAGGCTACTGCAGAAAATACAGAGATATGGCATTGAGGGTGAGTTGGAGGTTTGGATTAGGAGTTGGCTGGCTGGAAGAAGACAGAGGGTAGTAGTTGATGGCAAAGGTTCATCTTGGAGTGCCGTCACTAGCGGTTTTCCGCAAGGATCTGTTTTGGGACCATTGCAGTTTGTCATTTTTATAAATGACCTGGAGGAAGGGTTAGAAGGTTGGGTGAGCAAGTTTGCGGATGATACGAAAGTCGGAGGAGTTGTAGACAGTGAGGAAGGATGTGGCAGGTTACAGCGGGATATAGAGAAGCTGCAGAGCTGGGCAGAAAGATGGCAAATGGAGTTCAATGTAGCTAAGTGTGAGGTGATTCACTTTGGTAAGAGTAACAAAAAGATGGGGTACTGGGCTAATGGTCGGATACTTGGTAGTGTGGAAGAGCAGAGGGATCTTGGTGTCTATGTACACAGATCTCTGAAAGTTGCCACCCAGGTAAATAGTGCAGTGAAGAAGGCATGTGGCGTACAGGCTTTTATTGGTAGAGGAATTGAGTTCCGGAGTCCTGAGGTCATGCTGCAGTTGTAAAATAACTCTGGTGCGGCCGCATCTGGAATATTGTGTGCAGTTTTGGTCGCCATACTATAGGAAGGATGTGGAGGCACTGGAACGGGTGCAGAGGAAGTTTACCAGGATGTTGCCTGGTATGGTAGGAAGATCCTGTGAGGAAAGGCTGAGGCACATGGGGTTGTTTTCATTGGAGAAAAGAAGGTTTAGGGGTGACTTGATAGAGGTGTACAAGATGATTAGAGGGTTAGATAGGGTTGACAGTGAGAACCTTTTTCCACGTATGGAGTCAGCTATTACAAGGCAGCATAGCTTTAAATTAAGGGGGGGGGGGGGTAGATATAGGACTGATGTTAGGGGTAGGTTCTTCACTCAGCGAGTCGTAAGTTCATGGAATGCCCTGCCAGTAGCAGTGGTGGACTCTCCCTCTTTATGGGTATTTAAGCGGGCATTGGATAGGTATATGGAGGATAGTGGGTTAGTGTAGGTTAGGTGGGCTTTGATCGGCCCAACATCGAGGGCCGAAGGGCCTGTACTGCGCTGTATTCTTCTATGTTCTATGTTCTGTCTCTCTCGCCCCCCTCTCTCTCTCGCCCCCCCCTCTCTCTCTCTCGCCCTCTCTCGCCCCCTCTCTCTCTCTCGCCTTCTCTCGCCCCCCCCTCGCTCTCTCTCTCTCTCACCCCTCTCTCTCTCTCTCTCGCCCTGTCTCTCTCTCTCTCTCTGTCTCTCAGCCTCCTCCCTCCTTCTCTCTCTCAGCCCCCTCCCTCCTTCTCTCTCTCTCTCTCACCCCCTCTCTCTCTCTCTCTCGCCCTCTCTCTCTCTCGCGCGTGCGCTCTCTCTCTCTCTTCCTCTCTCGCCCCCTCTCTCTCTCTCGCCCTCTCTCTCTCTGTCTCTCTGTCTCTCGCCCTCTCTCTCTCTTACTCTCTCTCTCGCCCCCTCTCTCTCTCTCTCTCTCGGCCCCTCTCTCTATCTCTCTCGCCCCCTCTCTCTCTCTGTCTCTCTGTCTCTCGCCCTCTCTCTCTCTTACTCTCTCTATCGCCCCCTCTCTCTCTCTCTCTCTCGCGCCCCTGCCTCTCTCTCTCGCACCCCTCTCTCTCTCTCTCTCTTTCTCTCGCCCCCACTCTCGCCCTCTCTCGCCCCCTCTCTCTCTCTCGCCCTCTCTCTCTCTCTCTCTCCCTCTCTCTCTCTCACCCCCTCCCTCTCTTACGCATGCTCCCTCTCTATCTGTTGCTCCCTCCCTCTCTCTCTCACCCCATTCCCCTCTCTCTCACCCCCTCCCTCTCTCTCACCCCTCTCTCTCTCGCTCTCTCTGTCGCACCGACCTTCTCTCTCTCACCCTCTCCCCCCTCTCGCCCTCCTCCTTCTCTCCCTCTTGCCTCTCCCTCTCTCTCTCCCGCCCCACTCCCTCTCTCTCCCACACCCCTCTCTCTCTCTCTCTCTCACACCACCTCTCTCACCCCTTCCCTCTCTCTCTCGCCCCTCTCTCTCTCTCGCCCCCTCTCTCTCTCGCACCCTCTCTCTCTCTCGACCCCCTCCCTCTTTCTCTCTCACACCCTCCTTCTCTCTCTTTCGCCCCCTCTCTCTTTCGCCCCCTCTCTCTTTCGCGCTCTCTCTCTCTGTCTCTCTCTCTCTCTGTCTGTCTGTCTGTCTCTCTCTGTCTCTCTCCCTCTCTGTCTCTGTCTCTCTCTCTCACCCCCCCTCTCTCTTGCCCTCTCTCTCTCGCCTTCTCTCGCCCTCTCTCTCTCTCCCTCTCTCAGCCCCCTCCCTCCTTCTCTCTCTCAGCCCCCTCCCTCCTTCTCTCTCTCTCTCGCCCAGTCTCTCTCTCTCCCCCTCTCTCTCTTTCCCTCTCTCTTTCTCTCTCACTCACACTCTCTCTCTCACCCCCTCTCTCTTTCTCTCTCTCACCCCTCTATCTCGTACTCTCTCTCTTTCACCCTCTCTCTCTCTCTGTCTCTCAGCCCCCTCCCTCCTTCTCTCTTTCTCACTCTCTCACCCTCTCTCTCTCTCTCTCTCTCTCTCACCCCCTCTCTCTCTGTCTCTCTCTCTCGCCCTCTCTCTCTCTTTCTCTCTCTCTCGCCCTCTTTCTCTCTCTCTCTCGCCCTCTCTCTCTCTGTTTCTCTGTCTCTCGCCCACTCTCGCCCTCTCTCTCTCTCTTACTCTCTCTCTCTCGCCCCCCCTCTCTCTTGCCCCCTCTCTCGCCCCCTCTCTCTCTCTCTCACCTCCTCTCTCTCTGTCTCTCTCTCTCGCCCTCTCTCTCTCTCTTTCTCTCTCTCTCGCCCTCTGTCTCTCTCTCTCTCTCGCCCTCTCTCTCTCTCTGTCTCTCTGTCTCTCGCCCACTCTCGCCCTCTCTCTCTCTCTCTCTTACTCTCTCTCTCTCGCCCCCCCCTCTCTCTCTCTCTCTCTCGCCCCCTCTCTCGCCCCCCCTCTCTCTCTCTCGCCCTCTCTCGCCCCCTCTCTCTCTTTCGCCCACTCTCTCGCCCTCTGTCGCCCCCTCTCTCTCTCTCGCCCGCTCTCTGCCCCCCTCTCTCTTGCGCCCTCTCTCTCCCTCTCTCTTTCTTTCTCTCTCTCTCTCTCTCTCTCTCGCTCTCTCTCTCTCTCTCGTCCTCTCTCTCTCTCTCTCTCTCTCTCGCCCTCTCTGTCTCTCGCCCTCTCTCCCTCTCTGTCTCTCGCTCGCTCTCTCTCTCTCTCTCGCCATCCCTCTCTCCCTCTCTCTCTCACCCCCTCTCTCTCTCTCTCAACCCTTCTCTCTCTCTGTCTCACCCCCCCCTCTCTCTCTCGCCCTCTCTCTCTCTCTCTCTCTCACGCGCCCTCTCACTCTCTCGCCCGCTCGCCCTCGCTCTCTCTCTCTCTGGCCCTCTCTCTCTCTCACTCTCTCTCTCAGCCCCCTCCCTCCTTCTCTCTCTCACCTTTCCCCTCCCTCTCTCGGCCCTCTCTCGGCCCTCCCTCAGCCCTCTCTCGGCCCTCTCTCGGCCCTCTTTCGGCACTCTCTCTCTCCCTCTATCGGCCCTCTCTCTCTCTCTCTCTCTGGCCTCTCTCCCTCTCTTACGCATGCTCCCTCTCTATCTGTTGCCCCCTCCCTCTCTCTCTCACCCCATTCCCCTCTCTCTCACCCCTCCCTCTCTTTCACCCCTCTCTCTCTCGCCCCCACCTTCT